>NC_134485.1:140498598-140643598 GCF_040206685.1 Ascaphus truei | reverse complement strand
GAACCAACGCTATCACCACCCTAACCCCTGTCACTAGTTTTAAATACCTGGGCTTATGGTTTGACTCCCACTTAAAATTCGGGATGCACATTGATACCCTGACAACCAAGACCTATGCCAAACTAGGGGTACTTTACAGGAACAAATCCTCCCTAAGTCTCCTGGTCAGAAAGCGTATCGCACAGCAGATGCTAATGCCAATTTTTGACTATGGAGACATAGTATATGGCTCGGCACCTCAAACCCACCTTAGCAAACTTGAGACCCTCTACAATTCAATTTGTCGTTTTGTTCTCCAATGCAACTACAACACACATCACTGCGAAATGCTCAAAGAACTAGATTGGTCATCACTAGAGTCTAGACGCAAAGTTCACCTTTCCTATCTTGCCTTTAAATTCTTCATAGGCAAGCTACCCAGCTATCTGAACAAGCTCCTCACCCCTACCACTTGCAGCACTTATCACCTGAGATCAGACTCCAAAAGACTATTCATGGTCCCAAGGCTCAACAAAGTATCCGGACGTTCCTCCTTCTCCTACCGTGCACCCCAAAACTGGAACAACCTACCAGAGACTCTCACATCCACCACCAGTTTAAGTTCTTTCAAATCTAAGGCTGTCTCACATTTTAATCTGGTTTGTAACTGTTTCATATGCCCATAATATATATTTTCTTTAACTCTGCACACAATGTCTTGTATATAATGTATAGTATGCAGATGGGAAAAAGCAGGCACCAGCAGCCACACAGGATCAACAAATAAGGATTGCTAAAGAGAGCTAGTTCCCATATAAAAAGATTTAATGAATTCTACAAAAAGATTACAACAACATTGTGGGGTACTAGACCCCTCACCAACGCGTTGTTGTAATCTTTTTGTAGAATTCATTAAATCTTTTTGTATGGGAACTAGCTCACTTTAGCAATCCTTATTTGTTGATCCTGTGTGGCTGCTGGTGCCTGCTTTTTCCCATCTGCATACTTTCAGGACCTATGAAAAAATGGATGCACACCCCCCTCAAGTGGATGAAGATACATCTACAGTGATGACAAGGAGGACAAGCTGACTCTGAGTGAGTAATTACTTTATTTCAAACATCTAGATATTATCTGGATACTCTCCATTCCGATATTATATGCTGGTTCACATGTATGTGAGGTCCCTTACTGCAGTGTTTGTGGGGACCCTAGTCCACTAGTCGGTTTATAATTGGAGCTTCATCAGCAGCTGTCACCCATTTTGTCTGGACTTATTCAGTCACTCAACCATAGGGGGGTTGCACCTCAGGATTCTTCTATCAAGTTATTTTTTGTCTCAAAAGGCTTTTGTTTGCAGCACCACACATTTGCTCTTCTATTGTATATAATGTATACCCTGTTCATTTATGTAACTGTATTTGTAACCATGTATTATTTGTTTTACTCTGTGCCCAGGACATACTTGAAAACGAGAGGTAACTCTCAATGTATTACTTCCTGGTAAAATATTTTATAAATAAATAAATAAAATAAACCAAACAATACACTTAATACAGCACTTACTGGGATGGGGAAACAAAATACATTGTGCACGAAAGCTGCAGAAATAAAGTCTCTGGCTTAAAGGTCCTTTGGCTAGGTCGCAAGATGCCAACCTAATAACTTGGCCAAATGAAGAAAGTTCGTTCTTGTTCATTGGAATTCGTTTGGAAGTCACCAGGGCTAATGAATTCCTGAATTAGGGGTAAATCCTTAGTTACGATGTTGTTAACCCCTTGCATCCTGGAACCGCTACCGCTGTACTCGAACGGAATCCCGTGCAAAGCTTGGATATGTCATGAATCACACGGGATAGCTCGGCAGGCAGTCTTATAGGGTTCACAGTCCTATCTCTAACCTGTATGCCAATCCCCTCCGTGGGAACATTTAACCCACCAATCTCCGATTTGCCCGAAGTTTGCAGACCGGGCAAAAAGAGCTTTCCGGTGTGTAAAGCGTATGTGTCAGCCTGACACTTAGGCAGTTTATCATACCGGGGGTCCACCCCTAACTTGGCGACCCTCAGTCAAGGGTTTGGTCCCGAGGTGTCAATGGCTCATGCTGAGTACCGTGGTCTGGCACTCAGCAACTTCCTGGCCATTTTCATACTTGGATTCTCTGAGGCTTTTCAACCCTGCACTTCACTAGACTCAAGAGTCTCCCACTTAGAAGGGGCTCTTTGAAGTGTAGGGAGGAAAATACCCTCAGCTCCTACACCCTTAGCATATTTACATACTAAAGGATTTTTCCAGGGCTTACAGAAAAAAACTGTTCCTGGCTGTACATTTTATAACTCACAGTATTTTACACTTTATTAAAACAGTATGTTCCGTGGGTGTCATTACTGTAAATTTTATGTGTGTGTGGTTGGCTTCTTTACTTGGACTTGCACTCCAAAAATTAGAGTGCTAGCTGTCTCCGTTCGCAGGTTAGCCCGCTTGTGGGATTCTAAGTTCACCTAGTTCTCACGTCAATTGATCAATTTCACAATTCTATAGACTTCCCCCTTTCAAGTTACGCGAGCTACTGTAACAAGGCAAGGGGTCGAAAAACCCCTTCAGATCTAACCGCAAGCCACTTATTCAATTGACCTTGCGGTTACGATGTCTAGGGCTTAGAAATGGATACCCATTCTACAAAGCAGACCTCCCATATACAGCCACGCTTCTTCAATCAGCGCTTGGCTCAGCGCTCACAACGCCATCTTGTGCCTAAAAACAAATACTACAGTTTGTATGCATTCTTATTACTGCAGGCAGGGAACAGGCTGTAAAATGGGGACAAGAAGGCTGGGACAGGAGCAAATACATCATGGTAATGCATATACTTTTAACCCCTTCACTCCCAATGTGAGTTGGGGTTAATCAGCCGGGTAGAATACCTTTATTAATGGCTTGATTAACCCCTCCATCGCCACAGGTGTGCTGTTGTGTTGTTTGTGTGTGTAGCAGCAGCAGAGTTTGTGTGTAGCAGCAGTTTGTGTGTGTAGAGCTGTTGTGTGTATATGTAGAGCTGCAGGGTGTGTGTGTATGTGTGTGTACACAGAGGGGGCGGCAGTGTGTGAATATAGATACCTGCAGTGTAAGCGTATATAGAGGTTTAATGTATTTACCATTTTATTTTAATAAAAAAATCTATATAACTACACAAAAGTGTCTATTATTTATGAAAAAAGCCTATAATAGTAATAATCCCTGAAGAACAGGGCATTACTGGCCAATAATGCCCTGGCTGGGTTAAAATCCCTTGGCTTCGCCTCGGGCCTTCAACTCTTCCAGCCAGGGCATTATTGGCCAGTAATGCCCTGTTCTTCAGGGATTATTACTTAAATAAAGATCCATAAAAGACCTTAACTGTTAGATCTGATTATCCACAGAGTCCTGACTAGCGACCAAATATTTTTTTGTGGTGCTTGAATGTTTTACAGTATCTACCCCCTTCAGTTGACATTTGCAACGCAAGGTCTGAGAACTAACACAGGATATCATTTATATGGTATTGGAATAAATCTTGCAATCCCAACTATAAACTCTTGAACTCCGCCATGCTGTTTTACTTGTACTTGCACCATAAGACATTGATGCCGGATAACAACAGAAATCACATTTGTATTCCTGCTCCATGTTTGGTGCTAAGAAGGGCTTGATCCACAAATCTCTGTTAAACCAGGGCTCATAACGTTACATCACCTAAATCGGGAACGGACATTAACACAGGTGTGAGCAAATGTTTTATGCCAAGCCCCCATTTTCATCCATGAAATTTATTGGGCCCCCCCTGCCTGATGTAATCAAAATCACATGAAAAAAAAAAACCTTTATTAAACAGTTTACAATGTACTGTAAATACAAATATGTCTACATTTCAACAGCTTGCGCTTGCAAAATTAGGCTGCGTCCAAGCCACCTGCACTATCCTGTTCGGCTGTCTGCGCACAGCTTCTTGGTTGCCCGCAAACAGCTTTTTCGCCCTCCCGCGCACAGCGTCTGCCAGCCTGCGCATACCAGTTTTCCCAGCACGCCGACTGCACCCCCCTAAATAATCTTGCGCCCCCCAGTTTGCACCCCCACTGCATTCAATCACAACACACACACAATCACAACACAGGCACAGCACACATGCTCAATCACAACACACAGAGACACAACACACACTCATAGTACAAACACACTCACATGACACAACACACATTCAATCACAACACCCACACACTCAATAACAACACACACATACACAATCACAACCAACACACAATCACAACACACACACAATCACAACCAACACAGACAACACACACACAACACACACACACACACACACACACACACACACTCGTATCATAACACTCAATCACAACCAACACAGACACAACACACACTCACACTTTTACCTGTGGGGGGGGGGGTGGGGTGGGGGGAGGAAGTCACAAGCATGCGCCTGCTCCAGTCCCCGTAGCTGCTGCACACAGGAGGAGGAGTTGTCTGTGTGCAGGGAAGGCCCTGTCCCACCGGCAAGGCCCTGCCCCTGCAGCAAGCCCCAGAGAAGCAAGCAGCATGGAGCTTGAGCTTCTTGGCCGCCCGTGCACAGCATCTGCCCACTCCCAGGTTTAGCCGCATGCCGCCTACGCCCCCTAAATAATCTAGCCCACAGTTTGCACACCGCTGGGTTAACAGATAATCATAAAGCTAATTATATGCAAAAACAACAGCCATTCTGTATCTCATTAGCATAGGATTTACGTCACATTATTGTAGCATAACCTTGCGTTATCTAACAATAACATGATGCCAAGTATGTCTCCAATCCAGACTCTGAAATAGATCTTTAACGCAAGTTAAGAAATAGAGGAGAGGAAAACAATGCTGGAAATAACTGTTGCTTAGCTCATCCCTAACTGTGGCTTTAGACCCTAGACCTTTTTTTGGATCTGAATGTGCCTGCGCTTGTGCATATCCACAATAGTGCATTAAAGTTGTTATGATAATGCCATATTTGCATATCATTAGCATGTTATCACTAATAGCATAATAGTTAATGCAATGTTGTCCGTTGAAGATATGCTTTTAGGCTGTTTAATTTGACAATTGAAAATAAGCAAATAAATGTTTTGTCCACCCACTTAAACTACTAAAAAACAAATATTAGCAGAATTTAGTGTTTCATGTTTTGAAGATTAGCCCAAAAGCCAGGGGTTCTTAACACTTTTTGAGCCGGGGCACCCTTGAAGAATATATACAATACAATACAATTTCGGGGCACCCATGCTCTTTTTAGAGCCTGTTCATTCTCGCTTACACACACCATCTTTTTTGCAAGTACACACTTAAACACCCTCTACTTACACACTCCACATTCACCCTCACACATCATACTCCCACTATTACTCAAAACACACTCCACATTTACCCCCCTTTTCATACTTCCCATCTTTCTTAATCATAAATACCAAATTCACCCCCATTCTCTTGCTTACACCGCATACCTTCCCCCACCCCACAAAAAGCACTAGACTCCCTCACCCTTCCCACACAAAGTTCTTACACTCTCCTCTCCACACAAAGCACTCACTCTTTCCCTCTTTTTGTTTTGTCTCTCACATACCTCAAAAATGTCACCTGCTCTGCAGGCATGTCCTGCGCTGCCTGGCAATGAAGAGGGTTCTCTCTCTCCTCTGTGGCGGGCTGTGAGAGGAGTGGCGGATCACAGCCTTTACTTTTCCTGGCATCACTGGATGTGCCCACTGAACAGCAAGTTGAGGTGTTCTCCTTGGGCCACGGCACCATTGGCAGAGGGTCATGGCACACTTGGGCTCCCTGGCACCCTGGTTGAGAAACACTGCACTAAGCTGTACTTAGGAATTTTCAACATACATTAAATACTAGATAGATAGTATTTAATGCCACATCAAATTTCACATATGGGTTTTACATTCTTTGAAACACTTTAATCTATGAAATCATTGTAGGGAACCTTGGACAGTATTTTACATTACATTACTGTGCAATTTCACATTCTTGCAAGTTTAGTAGAATCCACTTAATTGTAAAACTCTGTTGATTACCACTGGGTGGTGTATGATGACAGAATATAGTGGGATATATGAACTATAACTGAACTGGTAATACTCTACCTTTCCAGTCAATCTAACTGAAATACGCAACATGATCAGGAATGCCGATAATAGTGACATGTTTGTGTCCTGACTTTGGTGTCTGACATTTTCTAATGATCACCTGCAATAAAATGGGCTGCTTATGGATTTCAGTTAATCTCTTTCTGCCTGATGTCTGCATTTAATAGTTAATCCTGTTTTGTCTGTTCATTTGTTGGGTATGTCTTGTAGTATGCCAGCAATAAATTTTGTTTGTTTTTTGCTTTTGCCAGTTCGTCAAAGTGCATGTACTGTAACTCAGTGTAAAACGGTGCTTGATGACTTTGAAGCATTGCAGATATGATGCCTTTGTAAGAAAATGTACACTACTGGGCATTTATTAGGAGTACCAAAATATTATTTTATAGCACTATACTTTCAAAACATAGAACTGCTAGTGTACAGGACTTCAAAGTGGTATGGGGCTTCTCCCTTCCCAGGCGAGTTTTGGTACATCTAAGGTCAGCCCTCACTTCTAAGGTGGATTCCACTCTCACAGAGCTGCAAGGCTGCTTACCTTAGAGGTTTGGAGCTGGTTTGAAGTTACCCAGCGTCCTCAGAGTTCCGCCGCAAAGGCCATGAGCATTGATTTTCCTTGGTGGTTGGAGAAATGGGACGACTCAGAGCCACACATGGCGCAGGAACAGCCTAGCACAGTCTGCCAAGAGTTCCCTCATATGATGCAAGGGCATCTGATGTAATCAGGTGTGGCCAGTATGGGCACGTGACCTCGGAGGCTCTTTAAATGCTGCTGACAGCCATGAGAGTGACAGACAAGCAGTTTGGAGAGGAAGCAGTGGAAGCAGCTCAATTGAAGAGGCACACCTATACATTTTTTTTATGGCAAGTACTTGAAAGGGGGCTGTGTGCTTGGTGCTTTAGGGTTGGAACATAGTGTTGGAACATAGTGTTAGACCTGTGGGTTAATATGTTTTTCACATATGTCTACCTCCCAGAATGCAGGTTCTGACACTCCTCTGGAACCTAGCACAAGAAATACTAAACCAAAGAAATGAAACTCAAAAACAAAGCATCTCACTTTCTCCAGTTGTGAATAGATTATCCCTGATAGAAGCTCTGTAATTTGTGCATAAAATAGCTGACGATGAATGAGAATCCCGTTCAGAGAGTTTTCTGGATTGGTTTGAATCAGTGGTGCAGCAAACGTTTTATAGTTTCACACTGGCTAACACACAAGCCCCCTCCAAACCGGCTCAAAGAGAAGTAAAGCAGAAAAAGGATTGGTAGAACAGCAAGCCCTTAAAACATGAAAATATCACCGGGTTTGTTGAAAAAATAAAAAAGATTTATTGCTACATACGCAAAAACAAGTAACAAAATACAGACAAGACAAAAAACTCCTCCCACGCGTTTCACGCCCGTAAGACGCTTTCTCATGGAGTACTCCTTGAGAAAGCGTCTTACGAGCGTGGGAGGAGAGTTTTTTTGTCTTGTCTGTATTTTGTTACTTGTTTTTTAGTATGTAGCAATAAATCTTTTTTATTTACACCTGCATAATTCTTTCTCTAAAAACCATAGGGGAGCCTCTGCTGCTGCCACAATGGTAGTAGTGGTGAGCGGTGCTATTGGGTAATGATTTATAGGAAACTGGTAGAGAAAGAACCCAAGTGTAGCACTCAAGTTCACCCTCTGGTGATGAATGTAGTGGTTAAAACGTAATCTTTATTATTGAGCAACCAAAATAAAATAAAGGGTATTAAAATGACAAACTGAAGGTATGTGCTGGATTCAGATACTGATAGCCGTGTTGGCTCAGGATCCTGAAGTACTAGTGCGTAAATAGGAAATACTAATACCACACTAGATAACAGTCCTTGTAAAGGATCTGTAAGTGAGTGAACACGCACAGGAAATTCTCGTACACAAGATAACATTAACTGTAAATCACTGAGACAGATAACCTAATAAACCAAAGTATAACGAATAGGATGGTTGGATTTACAGTAGCCGGTGGGTAATTGTGGTGTCACATTTATAATATATTTGATATACCACAATTCAACCAGCAAATAACAGATATGATCAGAGCTCAACTGAACCATTACTTACCACTTCACCTTAAGAAAGCGTCTCTCGTGAAACGCGCGCGTCGGCTCTGTTTTCAGACGTGCACACGCAGAGTCTGATCGCCACCGCACCTGACTATCTCGCACTGCGAGCTGGTGCGGCTCTCTGACCCTGCACTATACAGGTTTTTTACGTGCCCCGACGAACACATAAAACCTCTTTCTCAGCTACAGTACAGGGATACTATATTCTCTCAAGATATATATGTACCTACGATAAGTTTCATATTACTTTACCTGATCAGCCCGTTATGCTGTACATCTCTGCTAATATACTTACCATTATACAAGAGTCTCCTCTAATAGCAGTGTCTGCGGGCTACTTATCAGTACACTATATATGAACAGTAGCAACTGCCTCATCTGTGTCCTATTTTATTTAGCTGACCTTGATGTTTAAATGTATGGTTCCGTTTGACACTTCAGAACCTGCTTGTAACAACCTCTTACCACACAGGGTGAACAGAGGACATCCTCTAAAATATATGTTTCACCCCAAGGTAACTTGAGGTCATAAGCAGTGGTGCTGGCTGCACAACTAGCCATATACTCATTTACGCTCAGGGGTCTGAATCTATAGGGAGAGTACCATTGGCCTTAAGTACTCACCTCAGCAGCTTCATTTAAGCATACCTGATCTTGGTGATATATATATACTTACCTAGATCATGGCTTCAGACCCCCTGAAAGGTTACCTGAGGTCAAGTCAGCCATAGTAATGGTGCAGATTCAACTACACCATTGCCTACAGTTACACAGGGTGGATTCAGTTGAGCTCTGATCATATCTGTTATTTGCTGGTTGAATTGTGGTATATCAAATATATTATAAATGTGACACCACAATTACCCATCGGCTACTGTAAATCCAACCATCCTATTCGTTATTCTTTGGTTTATTAGGTTATCTGTCTCAGTGATTTACAGTTAATGTTATCTTGTGTACGAGAATTTTCTGTACGTGTTCACTCACTTACAGATCCTTTACAATGATTGTTATCTAGTGTGGTATTAGTATTTCCTATTTACGCATCAGTACTTCAGGATCCTGAGCCAACACGGCTATCAGTATCTGGATCCAGCACATACCTTCAGTTTGTCATTTTAATACCGTTTATTTTATTTTGGTTGCTCAATAATAAAGATTACGTTTTAACCACTACATTCATCACCAGAGGGTGATCTTAACTAATTCAGTCTCTAGATTAGATTATATTTTTGCCAATGGTCAGGTAATGGGGAAGGTCACAGATACTAAAATAGAAGATATAATCATCTCGGATTATGCCCCAGTATGGATGAGGGTTAATATGGGACAAAGAGATAATGGAGATAGAATATGGAGATTTTCTTCTTACTTGTATAATAGTGAATAATTTAAAAAATTTCTTCGAAAAAGTTGGTTTTATTTTAAGGAAACTAATGCTGCTCATTGCAATTCAGGAAAGTTATTTTGTGAGACTGGGAAGGCAGTTTTAAGAGGGAAAATAATTGCATATATAAATAAGAGAAGGAAGGAGATTTATTTGGAGTTCTCTTAGGCTAGCAAAGCGTTAAATAATAGATTCTGTGCTTTTAAGCTAAATTCCACTACAGATAACAGAGACGGTTATATGAAAGCCAAGGATTTATGTAAGGTTTGGCTGCATAGAAAAGAACAAAAAAATATGCAGTTTAGAGATCTTAACTTTTACAAGTTTGGAAATAAAGCAGGGAAACTGTTGTGCAATATGGCTAGAAAAACTATGAAGTCAAACCATATTCTGAGAATATGGGAAAAATCGGGAGAAATCGCCACTAATCCTAGAGAGATAAATACATTTTTTCAAAATGTCTACCAAAATGTATATAGTATAGATGACCTGGCACAGTGTGGTTTTCTGGGAAAAATTAAGCTCCCCAAGATAGACAGAGAAGAGCAGTTGATATTAAATGCTCCCATAACGATTAAAGAGATAGAGAATTCTATTAAAACTCTTGGAAATGGGAAAGCGCCATGTCCAGGCGGATTCACAGGAGAGTTTTATAAAATGCTTATTGATAAAATTGGGCTCCCCCTAAGAGAAGTGTTCAAAGAAAGTCTAGATAAAGAGGAATATATAGTGACAGGTAAAACTGCCTTTGTAAGAATAATTCATAGAGAACTTAGAGATCCCTTGAATCCAAAATCCTATAGACTAATATCTCTTTTGAACCAGGACGCAAAGGTGCCATCAAAAATATTGGCGAATAGACTTGCTACAATCCTACCTAAATTAATACATGCAGATTAGACAGGCTTTGTAAAGGGCAGAGCCTCTGTTAAAATTTTCAGAAAGGTTATAACAGCTATACACTGGACAAAAACTAATAACTGACATTGCAAATGCATACAATGATTACTTTGTGGGATGTGCTACTAACGTATTAGCGAAACGCATCCCAAACCACAAACATGAATCTCATTCTGTGAGTACCCCTATAGCCCCACGCTCTCCCAACACTGCCCACAATTTTCAATTTGTCTCAGGATCCAAAGCGTTAAATTAAAACTAAGCAGGCAATGTGGACCTGACTTACTGAAATCTACGTTCCTAAGACGTGGTGCCCCAGCCATCACCAAACCAATTGCTTCCATAGTCAACTCTATTCTGTCTGCAGGCCATATCCCTAATACCTGGAATACTGCCAGAGTGGTCCCAATCTTCAAAAGTGGAGACAAAAACATTCAAACTACAGGCCAATCTCTCTTCTCCCAATTCTATCGAAAGTCATGGAAAATGTTTTCATTCCCAATTAAGCGATTACAATACCAAGACAAATTTCCCTAGCCAATTCCAATCTGGCTTTCGCCCCAAACACTCCATGGTAACTACCCTCCTAAAAGTTTGCAATGAGATCCAGTGTGCAATGGAACTGGAACAACTTACTGGTGCAATATTCCTAGATTTTTCAAAGGCTTTTGATAATGTCAACCATGTTCTCTTGTTAAACAAGCTTCAGTGCTCTGGAATAAGGGAACATGCTTTAAACGGGGTTCATTCCTACCTATCAGGTGCATCCCAATATTTGTCTGTCTATCTCAGGCTCTAACCCCTAGGATATCACCTGTGGGGTCCCATAAAGGCTCTGTTCTGGGGCCCCTACTCTTTTCTTTTTTCCTTATTGATCTACCTTTAAGGCCACTTCAATGCACATGTACTGTATGCAGATGACACAATCTTATATGCACACAGACCTAGTGTGTCTGACCTTGCACATGTATTTCAATCTTAATTTTCAAGACTTAAATAATAGATTTCCCAAAAACAAACTTTTTTTAAACACTGACCAAACGGTAACTATGGTATTTGGGACCAAGGTTAAATTTCTAAAGCTACCAATGACTTTATGAGGAGCATACAGTAGATTCTTGCGTACTTAATACAGTAACTTCACACACATTGTAAATGTAAGTTTGCATGCATTAGAATTGCCATGATAAGGCCAGAAAATATTTAGTATTTTAATAAACTGACACACAAATAGTTCACTTTAGTTCAAAGTTATAACTTAAAGATACATGTATTGTTTTATGACAGGTCAGGCCACTGACCTTAGCTTGTTTTCTGTGTTTGTCTAAAAGTGAGGTTATCTGAGACCGACCGTCTCTAGGATGATTGGGGGGTTAAAATATAGATCCACAACCCTTTCTGACAGTAGAAATAAACAACAACTCTTTTAATCTATCTAAAAAGACATTTCTCGAGGATGTGCAGAGCGCCAGAGGGTGCAGCCAGGAAGGTAGTTCAACTGTCCACTTATGTTTACTAAATATAAAATATCACAGATCTGATTTTAGTCACAAGAATGAAAAATCTATCTTTGTATCATTGTGAAAAGACAGATCCATTTGTCTATCAAACTTGGCATTAACCACATTTAGTTTCATATCCACACGTGTATTTGAATTATACCAATGTAACAGTGAAAGTGGCATTTTTCCAGGTATGATGGAAATGAAGTTAGGCGGTATTTCCTATATTCAGGCTCTTTTTGATTCAAAAGGAAAGCATTTTTCCTCCTCAAGCCATACATTTGTCACTGCAGATTGATGAGGGGAGGGGGGACTAAGGACAGGCCTGGAAGGTGGGTTTATCCAGTTTCCAATCCAGGAAGTTTAGGATAAAAACCATGCATTTACAATATGAATTTAGAATTTAACAAGAGGTGTGCTCTGATGTCAGGCATGTGAATTCTCATTTTTCATGCTTCCATGACCGCTTTGGAAGGAATCAGATATTGTTATGTGGTAACGGATTGAAATCCTGCTTTTACCCTTTTATTTGATGAACTATCTGCACATATTGTACTGTATGTTTGTTTTTGTTATGATCCTTTTCTGTAAGATAAGCACTGTACTATTTCTGTATATTTTGAAAAGGGTAATTGCATTTTTGGACATATTTTGCAACAATAATTTTTTTGTGTGCCAATTACATAGCTATCCTAATAACCAGGGACCAAAAACCTTGCAAGTATAAATTTTTTCATTTTTGGTGTTGGCAGAGCTAAGATGATATTTGTGACGGATTGAGGGGGATATTACTATTATTACTAATTACTGTTAATTAGTATTAACTGTTGTCACATGCTCATTGGTGTGCTGCTCATGACAATAATGAATAGTCTTTTACGTACAAGACTTTAGACAGCCATGCTGTCTTTTAGAATTCACTAGTTTGCATTCACTTAGAGGATTGTTTATTTTCTTTATTCCTTCACCTCCTATTATGGTCTGGTAATTTATGTATGCCATTGATCCATTCATGTTAAAGCTGTTGTCCAAGCAATATCCTACATGTGAGTTTTGTTTAAATAAATCAGTTCTGTGCTATGAGAAAATACTTGTAGCATTTTTTTTTTTTTTAAAACATCTCTAAATTACATTTTTAATGTTCTCTAATGTAACAAGCATTTTTGTTTCTGTAGCAACCATTTACAAAGTCACTTCCCCTTCCTCTTCTGAAACAGTCTCTGGCACACCCCTTTTTGAGCCCTGCCCTCTCTCTAGCAGTGCACCAATTGTATCTAGTGACTACCTGGTCACATGATCTTCCCCATATAACTTTGCATCTTTGGTCCTTTTTTGCTGCACAGATAGCCATTTAGTGAACCCCCGAAGGAAGAGGTTATGAGTTCGACTAGTCAGGTCAGTGGAGAGACTGAGAAGCTCCAAAAAGTAAAAAACAATTGGCCCAGGAAACGTTAGACATATAGGCAGCACTGCTGAATGCAGAGGGAGTGCTGCAGGAAGAATGTGTCTCCCTGGAGCAGCGCACACAAGCAGAGAATATAATGCAGAGTCAGCTGCTAGAACTGTGTGCAAGTCTGCAGGACGCCAAGGAGAAACAGGTGAATGCTGAGGAGAAACAGCGAGTTCTACAGGAAGAAAGTATCCAGACTGCTAACACAGTAAAAATGCTGCAAGAGCATTTGAATACCAGTGTGTCCCCAGAGAGCAGCATGTGGAGTCTAAGGCCACACTGAGCATAACGAGAGCCTTGCTGGAGGAGAAGCTTAAAGGGCAAATAACTCAGTACGAGAGGGAGCACAAGGCGGTCCAAAAACTGAAGCAAGAGCTAGAGGAGCAGAGACACTGCTCCATCCCCAACAGTCAGTACACCCAGGAGAAAGAAACATGGAAAAGGCAAGTTGCTGGGACCCTAACAAATGAATTGGCTCCAAAACATAATGAAGGATGCATGGAAGCAAGCTAAGAGCGGGTACAGTAAAGAGATGAAGGCCCTGGGAGGAGAATTGCAGGATGCACTCAAACAGGGGTCTCTCGCTGAGGAGTGGAACATGGAGCAAAGCCTATACAGATGCAGCTGCCGTTATTCGAACAAATCACTGTACCGTTTTCATTTGCGCTGCTGTACTCCACGCGGTATTAACGCATCCAATTGCCCCAGGCACACGTGTTTATCGTGGTTGCTTTGTTTGGATTTCATGGATTGTGTGCAATTAAATGCAATGAAATGAATTCATTGTTATGTGTACAGTACTGTGCTACTGTGTCAATTTCGGGTGTTTAAAAGCCAGAACACTAAAATGCCATTTCCTGCACTTGCGTCTAACGGTGGTATGGTTGAAAGAAATCACGCGCCATCACATGGGTATTCTGAGGTATACACCATGTGAAGTGTTTCAATAACGGCCGCTGCATCTGTAAGTGGAAGAGCTGAAGCTGGCAGCTGAACACATATCCCAGAAATCCACAGCACTGCAGGCACAGATTGCTGAGCTCAAGATACAGCTCGCCAAAAAGGATGAGAGAGAGGAGGTGTCCATCTGTCAAGTGCCCAGCCTTACACTGCGCTATGAGGTCATAATGGCTGATGCCTGCGAATTGCTGGACCACACAACTCGTAAGAAGGCCCGTCTGCAGCTGGAGCTGGACAAGGTCTGGGAGGAGTACTGGCAGCTGCAGGTCAGAAATAAAGAAAAGGAAACATATTTAAGCCTTGCTCTGAGTCAGCTGGGAGATGTGGAATCGCGATTCAATTCCAAAGCAGCTGAACTGGCAACAGCATTGAGTGGGAAAAGAAATGCAGAAGGACAGCTTCAAGAGCTGAAAACTCAAATAGCTCGTCTTAAATGCACATTAAGTGGTACCACGAAATGACAGGAGACTGGACCAGTAGAAACAGATTCGGGACATCAGACAGAATTCAAAAGCAAGCTGGCAGAGGCTTTGCAAGACCTGAGCAAGGGTTACAAGGAACAGACATTTAGTGCTAAACTGAAGTCTGAAAAGATGAAGTTGGAGAAAGAGATTCCAAAACTAAGAGAGATATGCTGGTCTCAAGGAGAGACCACGGAGAGTAAGTTCAGTGTCCCCACTGACTCGTGTGGAGGGCCTGGTGCACCCGTTCATAGTGCCCATGTTCCTGATGTCCATGCACCTGCATTTAAGTTGGACGCAACCGTCAAGAGGTTCCTTGCAGCACCCAATGTGCCAGTTGGTGGTTCCTGCGCCGTCGTGGTGGGGACAAGTATTTTGCCAGTAAACAAACCACCAGAGGTGTGTCACCCTAAGTCCGCCTTTGATCGAGGCCTCTGGGAAGAGCCTGGAGGATGGTCTGGAGAACGTTCTTGAGAGGGGGGAGTAATGTCAGGGTCTCCTAGACATCCTGCTCCTAGCCGTAGTTCCTTTCTCTGTCCTACGGATGTGCTGCTGGTTTCTGTCTGCTCTGAGTTCCTCTGTCTCTCTGTTTCCTCTTGTTGCTCCAGTCCTCTATCCTTATATTTCCTGTTCCTCACTTTTCTTTGTTTTGTGTCAGACTCCTTATGCCCATGCCCTAACCCATGCTTCTGCCTCTGCTTCTGTTCTTGTTCTGTTTTGGAGTCCTGTACATCATTAAAGGCCCTTGCTGGTAATCTGGCTAAATCAGTGCTCCCTTGTCTCCATTCCTGCTCCCTAGTCTCCGTTCTTGCTCCTGCCTTCCTGTTGCTGAACCCGACCACGCTACCTGCTACTTGCCTCCGACCTCAGCCTGTGACCCCAAGAAGCCTTGACTCCTCTGCTGTTCTGGCCACCGAGGTCCTACCCGCTCCAGGAGTCCCCCGTGACATTGAGCTTGATTTCCGGGCAGACCCAACTTCCGGCGCAGACCGGCAGGAGGGAGAGGCAGCCAATAGAAGCCTGGCGGGGGAGAGAGGTCCGCAATATCTGAGGCCCGGCAGCTGGATGCGGATGTTGGGCATGACCTCTAGCTAGTTCCAACTTCTAGCACCGGCCAGTCGGGCAAGAGACAGTTGTCTCGAATCTCCCCCCTGGCAGCAGCCCAGACACCTGTAGATGCATACTTCCCCTTCACCCAATTAAAATGTATAATTTTCATATGCCAGCTTATTGTTGCATCTACATTATTAACTGGTGTCGCTGTAACTTTTATTTTCACTGCAATATCAACATGGAAAAAGAAACTGTAAATCAAAAAGTCATTGTCCCCTGATGTATTCCATTTTAATTGTCATTGTCATCAGTCGTCTTACAGATTTCCAGCATGTATGATATTGTGAATAAAATGTTCTACTTTAAAACATTATTGTAATCAACAAACTGAACAATGCAACATTATGTAATAAAATATTTGTTTTGCAGCTTTCTGTTCGGGGCATGCATTAAAAAAAGTAAATGTTTTCTGGCTGGCAACACTTAAATATTTATTTGGTGTGCAGTATATTAGTTTAATGTGTAATTTGCATGCTCATAGAAGCTTTATGCTAATGTTGTTTAGATGTGATGTGTTATGTCAGAAGGTCTTGAAAATGAAATGTAAGTCAGAAAAGGTTGTATCTACAGTACTGTAGTGGACATTACTACTGTGGATGTACCCTGTATCAATCTCAAAACTTTATGAAACAGGTCAAACAGTCAGCAATCTACATTGTATGTAGCCATTTGACATTAGTGATGATGACTAAGCGACGTATTCTACTCTATACTGTATCTGCCAAAATGGCTGATTAGGCCATTTTCATAAAAATTCCCCACTAACGTTAAAGGTCTGCTTCAGCATATATAGAATAAGCCCCATAGAGTAAACAAAGCTTCAAAGGAAGAGGGTGGGCAGGGAAGACGTGGTAGATTCAGTATATCTGGTACCGGTCACTAGGCTTTAGAAAAAGGATCAGTATTTTGCTTCTTTTTTTTTTTTGTGACCAGGAAAAGATTTGGCAGTATGTAAAGTTACTCTCACAATATACTGTTTTTCATTAATATTGTATTTCCAAAAGCATAATATAATGGCGGATTTGATTTTAGAAGTGCACAGTGCGGGCATTAACAATGTACTATTGTCTTTATCTGCTGTGAGATATATATTTTTAATGAAGCAGTCCCTCCTAGGACAAAAAGTGAACTAAGCACAGTTGCATGTCCAGCAGGTTATATGTAGCCGACTGCCACTCTGATAAAATGAGAAGCTGGAGTATTTTTTTAAGATATTGGTAATTTTTAATATTACTATGGTCAACACACGTATTGTGTGATTTTTTTAATTCTTATTTATAATCTGTATCTATTGTACAGATGCAGCGGCCGCTATCCGACCATTTCTCAATTTTCTTTCTTGAGATCTCCCCCAGATCCTTGCTAGATTTGCCGCAACAGACTAATGGCCCATCGGATGAACACAGCAGGGTCCCTGCTGTGCCAATCGTACCAGGGTTTACCTGTTTGTAAAGAGACACGCAGTAAGAGAGCGGCTGAATCGGTCACTCTACCTGCGCGCCTCTAACAGGCAATCGCTGGGGTTTTTATTTAATTTGAATACTACAGTATTGGTGCAGAGGGTCTTTAGAGCTGAACCGCATTGATTTCAGGTCTGGGGATCCCCTACTTCCTGAGTTATATGCCCAGTAATGGGGCATCGCTGCCCCCGAGTTACAGGCGCAGTTATGTGGCATACCGTATCACTGACATGTTAAAATCCTCTGCGTCATGTGACCGAATGCGTCATGCCCCCATACCGGGGCCTGTATCTCGGGAAGCAGGGGATTCCTGAGGCTGAAATCAACTTTGTTCAGCTCAGGAGACTCCCTGCTCACGCACACTATGAATAAATGGATGTAGCCAGGTACCCTCCGATCTCCCCGAGCTTCCGTTCCCCCCCCCCCCTCTACTTATCCTCAGAGATGTGCGACAGGGTGACGGAGTTGCTGGCGGTTCCCTCCGCAGGGCGCCACCATGTTTGGTGTATGCGCACGCACGTGCGGAAGTGGCGAGGAGCTGCCCGAGTGCCTGGGAGGTTGCGCATGACCAGGGCAACTCCGCGGTGGCCATTTCAGGGGGCGCACGAGTGCAAGGTGCAGAGCGGCAGCCATTAGAGAGAGAGCATGAAGCTCCCTATGTTAAAGGATGCAGACAGAACTACAAGCCCCATGATGCTCAGGGGCAGTGACACCACCTGACACCAGTGAGCCAGTAGGGCTGCAGGATTCTGCTGGAACAGCAGGAAAGACTACTGCATGCTGGAACAGGAAGCAGCCAGTGAAGACCAGAAGCCTGAAGCTGCAGGTTGGTCCACGGAGCAGTGCTCCATGGACTAGGGCAGAGGTTTATCCCCCAGGGCCCAGTTAGTCCCCTGAATCACTGTAGATGTGTTCTGAGTGCTTGCTATAGGGAAGGCCTTAATGCAGGGACCCCTTTATATAGCATTAGAGAGAGATATGCTGCAGGACATTGCTTGAATGCCAGTGCAGCATGAGTGCTAAGAGAGTATCTGCCTCCATAGCAGAGACAGTTTGCAAATGATCATCCGGCTGGGGATCCCTCCCCTGTGGAGTCAGCGGGTGTATCCATTCCTGCAGAGAGCAGCGCAGTGCGGCGTGGGATCACTGTGCGGTGTTGCTGAGTTCCAAGGACTATCCTGATCAGGAGCAGTGATCAGGGAGGTAGTATAATAAGTGCACCAACGGGGCCAACACAGGGAAGTGCTGTCCCTCACACTCACACTAACATCATAGTTGGTGGACACTGAAAGGTTAAGTGCCCTGGCACATTGGTACACCAAGGACTAAGGTGATACCAGGACTGACACTAAAGTGATACAATCATTTACATAAGTGTGTTGATGTGATGCTGTGCATGCAGAGGAATGCCATGCTGTTTAAGTATTAAGGGCTATGCAAAGGTTATTATTATTCTGCTTAGTAAATACTGTTTTATCCAATTGCGTGTGTTGTTTAGTTTATATGTTGGTTCTGATGAGGGATCCCAATGTGGTGGGAGTGTTCCCTTATCAGTGGAGGCGCTGCACAGAGTGTAAGTTTACTCCAGGCTCCCAGTGGCAGAGGCTCAGGCTTCTTGTTTGCCTCACAGGTGACAGCAGCATCAGTAGTATAGTACCCCAGGGGTACAAGGGCTACACATATAATGTAAGCAGCTTCATTACCTTAGCATCTATCCGCTAATTTAATGATTTTTTTATTTGGGGGAAGGAGTGTTTGATACTAGTGTGCAGGAGCAGGGGTCTTCTGAGCTGAACAAAGTCAATTTCAGCCTCGGGGACCCCCTTCTTCCCGAGTTACAGGCCCTGGTATGGGGTGCCGGTATCTCCTGCAATGTTAAAATCCTATGGTCACGTGACCCACAGGATTTTAAGCGGGCGAGGATACCGGAACCCTATAACGGAGCCTGTAACTCAGGAAGTAGGGGGTCCCTGGACCTGAAATCAATGCGGTTCAGCTCCAGAAAAACCCTGCTACAATACTGTAGTATTAAAATTAAATAAAACCCAGCGATCACCTGTTAGAGTGACTGATTCAGCTTATCTCTTACTGCGCATCTCTTACAGACAGGTAGACCCTGATAGGAATAACATATCAGAGACCCATGCTGTGTTAATCCAGTGGCCCATCTAGTCTCGGACCACCATACACTATAGTGCGTGTTTCAACCCGAGAAATGGTCGGATAACGGCCGCTGCATCCGTATTTTGGTAATAAGACTGTTTGCTGTGTTCATTGATTGCAAAACAGATGGATAAATATAGGTTGCCAGGTGGCTTTGCCAAAAATACTCGACACAATGGAGAGATGTGTGTGCGCTCAGGACACACACACACACACACACACACACACACACACACACACACACACACACACACACACACACACACACCTCTCTCCCTTCTCTCCGCTCCATGCTGGTTCCTCCTCTCCTTGGCCCCACCCCCATTGGCCTGTCACTTCTTCCTCCTCATTTGCTGCATTACCCATCAGCAGCCTGTCAGGTTGGAGGAAGCAACAGCCCCTTAGCAACACCCCTGCTCTCTCCCTGATCAGGGAAATCCTGTGTCCCCCCAAGCCGGTCAGGTCACTATGTCCAGAAAGATAATACCAAACACATAATGTACATGTTTAGTATTACCTCTCATTTTTTTTTACTGGTCATAATGTCCAAATACAGGACAGTCCAATTCAATACTGGTTACCTGGCAACCCTAGAGCTGATATGCTTACAATCTGTGGTCTTGGAGAAATGCAAATCATATTCATTTTCCATAATATACAGAGAAGTAAAACTGTTACTTTTTGGGTGATGAAATCATTTAGAAGGAAGCCAATTACACAGATGATGTTTGACCTGCTAAATTTGACTGGTACCTTAAATGAACATGCCCAGTGACACTAGGTTGCCATATTTCATATACACTTGTGAAACCCTTGTACCCCCTCCCCCCCCCCGCCTCTAAGTGAGATTGGGGTGGGTATGCTGTTTAAGCTACTTCTTCAGGGTGTTGTGCTGTACCTGTTGGCAAACAGGAGGGCTGAGTGCTCCGCGATGGTGTGCGCCACCAGACAATATGGATTCTCTGTGATGAGCAGGGGATGGCCCATACTGGCAACTCTCCTTTCACAGCAGCACACAGTAATCACACTCCTTGTCTTTTCTGGGTTTTATTGCATGCAGAGTATTCACAGTAATTACAGTTCTTTCTTTAGGGATAAGGCCTTGCAGGCCTCATCCAGATTCTTATCCCTGATAGTGCTCAGGATAACACACCAACTCCCACTCCTCAGGGGGAGGGGAGACAGACTGACTGGACTTTTGGGAAAGTGTCAGAAACAACCCTCAGGAGATGTTTGTAACCCTGCCCCTTAACAGAGCAGGTAGAATACTGATTGGTCATCACATACTGCAGATGAACCAATTAGTATCCTTCCTTCAGGCTGACACTCTCTGGTACTGTAGTGCCGACGAGTATTCTAAAACAAATCTGGGACAATCACGAACAAGACCCAGGTACATGCTGGGTACATGCTGCAACATTTCAGTGACATTTCTGCAGACAGACTAATGGCCCATCGGATTAACAGCAAGGGTCCCTGGCAATCCCATTCAAACTGAATGGGACTGCCAGGGTCACCTGCTGTTAATCTGATGGGCCATTAGTCTCTGCAGAAATGTCACGGAAATGTTTGCAGCATGTACCTGGATCTTGTTGGTGACAGCCCCAGATTTTCCAAGGCAAGTTTTAGAATACTCGTCGGTGCACCTGTAGTTGCTAAGGCCCGCCCTTGGATACTGATGACACAATCCAAGTCTGCAACAGCACACAAGGCCTTGAAAGAACGAATTAACCCCTCCACTGCCTGCACCTAACAGGATTTACACTGGAAAGGTCCAGACAGAGAAGTAGTGGCCGGGAGGCTATGCTATACTTGTATACTGGTTGGATAATCGGTAGTTTAGGATTTTTTGGTTTTGCTTCATTACAAGAATTACTTTTCCAAACAACACTTGTTACATAGTTACATAGTAGATGAGGTTGAAAAAATACGTAGGTCCATCAAGTTCAACCTATGCTAAATTTAGACAACAGATACTTTATCCTATATCTATACTTACTTATTGATCCAGAGGAAGGCAAACAAAAAACCCCATTAAGGGGAAAAATTAATTCCTTCCTGACTCTAAGAATTGGTAATCGGATTAATCCCTGGATCAACATCCTTCCCATGTACTGTATACTTATTTGGTATATCCCTGTATACCTTTCCCATCTAAAAAGATGTCCAACCTTTTTTTGAACAAATCTATTGTATCTGCCAACACAGCCTCCATGGGTAATGAATTCCACATTTTAACTGCCCTTACTGTAAAGAACCCTTTCCTTTGTTGCTGGTGAAATTTCCTTTCCTCAAACCTTAAGGTATGGCCTGAGTCCTTTGTACCGCCCGTTGGATGAATAGTTCTTTTGAAAGCTCCTTGTATTGTCCCTGAATATATTTGTATATAGTTATCATATCCCCTCTTAGACGCCTCTTTTCTAATGTAAATAAATCTAATTTAGCTAGCCTCTCCTCATAAGTTAAACAGTTAAACTTCTAACATTGCATTTGTGTTTTGATTTACTTACAGAGACAGTGATGTTTCCATTGGTGCAATTTTTATTGTCCTCAAAATTTAAATTGGTGTACTCCTAGTTAAACCAAATAATGACCATGCTATATAGAACCCCTTCCCCCCCCCCCACAAATTTGAAGGAGAAATAGCACACCATTGATGACACTCATGGTCTTACAGGAGGAAAGGCCATTTGGGGCATGAAACATTGTATTTTTTGCATAATACCCATAAAAGTAAAATGGTGATTTGAACAAGAATGCCTGGCTACTATTGTTTGTCATTTGCAAAGGAAACTACAGACCGTGAGTCTCATCAATGGTGTGCTGGTTTTTTGTACTGTATAAATTTGTGTGACCACACAAATGGGGATTGGCACCCTTGAAACATTTTGAAAGATATTGTATATATGCCCTGTTGCACGTTATTTTGTTTTGGACATTCTGTGAAGTACTTTCTTTAATCCCATAGGTTATCAGACCCCATTCCACTTCTAAGTTACTCACCTCTCCTTTGACAGAAGCCTAATGTACGAGAAATTGTAGATATATATTCTAGAGATAGGGATAATCTTCAATAAATCAGGGACATTTCAGAAAGATACTGGAGAGCACAGAGGTTTGGATGTGATGCTTACCAAGTGGTGCCATTACTCATTCTTTCCATGCATGGTGAAATCCAATTTAGGGGTCAATCCCTCATAGTGGGCTAAAAACTAATAATGTTAACAATTTATCAGTGCAATCGACTTCCTCAGTAGGATTCAATTTCTTACCTTTTTTAAGCCTATGAAAAATGAATGGGTTCCTTTTCTCTTATCCAATAGTTATTGCCCTTCATAATTATCTGTTTGACTAACAATGGCATTATAATTACTTTACAAGTAAAAAAGACGAAAACCAGTGAATGGAAAATTCTAGGATTGACATCAGAAAATAAAGATTAGATAAAGATTGTAAAAACCCACCAAAGCATTTAATTACCATGGAATAATTTCAAGTTTTATTTATTTTTTAAATATTTATATTTGGCTATTTTAATTTTATTCTTAAACAGCACCCTTACATTTAAACTGTTAGACATTAGAGGTGGGCAAACTGGTCCAAATACTTTTGGGGGATTATTCTCTAAACCAAACCCGGAGAGAGGGAGATTTCCAATTTTGTGTATATTGCCTCAAACCTCATTAAATTTGGGAGACATGCCTGTGCTGAAAAAAGAGCGCACTTGAGGCACCCTGGGAGATATGCTAATGGCTATACAAAGTATATTTAAGTGAGTCCCATCTAACACTCCCTAAAATAATTACCATACCAACTATATACAGTAGAGTTGATAAGCCAAAAGAACATAGTGACTGGAATGGTGTACTGGTATCAGACCAAACAGGACTAGAAACCACAGCCACTACTTTTCTAGGCAGCAGCTCTAGCAGTGTTAGCTAAACCAGCTAATAAGTAGCATCACTGTCACATCATATCTTTGAGCTGCTCACTGCTCATGTGTAGCTAATTCAGCTATTAGCATATATCAGGTATCTCAGTATGCTCCACGAGGAACATTAAACTGTCAACCAGGAAGTGGAAGTGGTCTGCTTTTAAAGGAAGCCAGGAGGTGGGAACTAAACAGGTATGAGCACTCATTTGGTGCTTCATGACGGATATGCATAAAAGTGGCTATTCTGTAATAGAACAAGGATAAATATATTCACTGTGCCATCTGGCAGAGTGCCAGACACATGCTGAATTGAAATACTTTATTTTAAGATAAATAAAACTCTACTAAATCTCTATTGCTAGCACCACTGTCACAGCATACAGTACTTTTGAGCTCTATTTCTTATTGAGTGTTCATACCTGTACAAAGCACTTTACCCTTTTCTGGGATAGAGAAGCATATCTAATAAGCAGTCTTAATAAGCACACCTTCTGGAGCGGGAAGACACCTTACAGTCCATTTATTTGAAAATGCTGTAATGTATTCCAGGATCGAAAGTGCCTTATGGCAAAACACTCCTTAATAAATTTGGCCCACTGTCTTTATCCTTTTATAAGATTAGAAGTACCGTACTAACTCAAGTCACAAACTCACCTTCTTATGGTACTTTTTCTCTGCATCTGCTTTATTTGCTGTGCTTCACCTTGTTTTTACTTGTGTGTCATAAAAACTAATTTAATTTAATCTCACCTAGCCTCAGTAACTCATAGGTAGACCTCAGTACATATTACTTTCTGCTTGAAGTCATTTCAAGGTTAAAATCAACAACATACAATACATATCCCTTGGAGTTTTGCTAGTAGACTTTTACAGTGGTGCACTGCTAGCAATCAGCTGGTTTATTTTACACTGCTAGAGCTGCTACCTAGAAAAGCAGTAGTTGTGGGTTCTAGTCCTGTTGGGTCTCACAAAAGTACACTATTCCAGTCACTAGGTGCTTTAGGCTTATCAACTCTAAAGTATATAGCTGGTATGAATATCTTTTTAGGAAATGTTGGATGGACCTAATTTAAATATACGTTGCATAACATAGTTACATAGTTACATGGTAGATGAGGTTGAAAATAGACATAGGTCCATCAAGTTCAACCTATGCTAAATTTAGACAACATATACTTTATCCTATATCTATACTTACTTATTGATCCAGAGGAAGGAAAACAAAAAACCCCAGTGTCATATCATCCAATGATATCTCATAAGGGGAAAAATTAATTCCTTCCTGACTCTATGAATTTGCTATCGGATTAATCCCTGGATCAACATCCTTCCCATGTATATTTATTTGGTATTTCCCTGTATACCTTTTTCATCTAAAAAGATGTCCAACCTTTTTTTGGACAAATCCATTGTATCTGCCATCACAGTCTCCATGGGTAATGAATTCCACATGTTAACTGCCCTTACTGTAAAGAACCCTTTCCTTTGTTGCTGGTGAAATCTCCCTTCCTCCAATCATAAGGGATGGCCCGAGTCCTTTTTACTGCCCGTGGGATGAATTGTTCTTTTGAAAGCTCCTTGTATTGTCCCTGAATATATTTGTATATAGTTATCATATCCCCTCTTAGACGCCTCCTTTCTAATGTAAATAAATCTAATTTAGCTAGCCTCTCCTCATAAGTTAAATTGTCCATCCCTTTTATTAATTTGGTGGCTCTTCTCTGCACTCTCTCTAGTTCCATAATGTCTTTTCTTAGGATTGGTGCCCAAAATTGTACTCCATATTCAAGGTGTGGTCTTACTAAATGCTTTGTAAAGGGGCATAATTATGTTTATTTCCCTTCCATCCATTGCCCGTTTGATGCAAGAGAAGATCTTGTTTGCCTTTGCAGCTACTGCATGACTTTGGGCACTATTGCTAAGCCTGCTGTTTAGAAGCACTCCTAAATCCTTCTCCATCAAGGATTCCCCCAATATATCTCCATTTAATTTGTACTGTAAGTCGCCTTTTTATTCCTGCATCTCAAATGCATAACCTTACATTTATCTGTATTAAACCTCATCTGCCATTTACCTGCCCACGTTTCCAGTCTCTCCAAGTCCTTCTGTAGAGAAATGACATCCTGCTCTGATTCTATTACCTTACACAATTTAGTATCATCAGCAAAGATGGAGACTTTGCTCTCGATCCCAACCTCAAGGTCATTAATAAACAAGTTAAAAAGCAGGGGTCCCAGCACAGATCCCTGAGGTACTTCACTCACGACTTTAGCCCAACCTGAAAAAGTTCTATTTATTACAACCCTCTGTTGTCTGTCCTTTAACCAGTTTTCAATCCAGGTGCATATATTATTATTAAATCCAATTTTCTATATTTTGTACACCAACCTCTTGTGTGAAACCGTATCAAAAGCCTTTGCAAAATCTAAGTAGACCACATCAACTGCATTACCCTGGTCTAAATTCATACTTACCTACTCAAAGAAACAAATAAGGTTAGTTTGGCATAATCTATTCTTAATAAATCCATGCTGACTATTACTAATAATTTTGTTTTCCATGAGGTATTCCTGACTATTATCCTGTATTAAACCTTCAAGTAGTTTCCCGACTATTGAAGTCAGGCTTACAGTTCTGTAATTTCCCTGTTGTGATCTAGCTCCCTTTTTAAATATAGGCACCACATCTGCTTTACGACAATCTTGTGGTACTGAGCCTGTGGAAATGGAGTCCTTGAATATTAAATATAATGGTTTGGCTATTACTGAGCTTAATTCCTTGAGAACTCTTGGATGTATGCCATCGGGGCCAGGTGCCTTATTTACTTTAATTTTTTCAAGTCGCTTATGAACTTCTTCCTCAATTAACCAATTGTTCATTAATATGGAGGTTGTGGCTTCCTCCTGCGGCACTACTATTGAACTTGATTCTTCCCTGGTAAACACAGAGGCAAAGAATTTGCCCTTTGCTTTTTCCTTTGCTTTTTCCTTATCTCCAATTATCTGCCTACCCATCTCACACTGAAAGGGTCCTATATTTTCTTTTCTCATTTTTTTGTTATTAAGGTACTTAAAGAACTTTTTAAGGTTGACCTTACTTTCTATTGCAATCCTTTTTTCATTATCCATTTTTGCTAATTTGATTGCCCTTTTGCAATTTTTGTTACATTCCTTATAATTTTGATACGATATCTCCATCCCTTCTGACTTAAAGAATCTAAACACCTTCCTCTTCTTGTCCATTTCCTCCCCTACCTGTTTATTTAGCCACATTGGTTTTGACTTATTTCTTTTATACTTATTACCCAAGGGTATACACTGATAAGTGTGCTTTTCTAACAATAACCATTACCATATCTCCCACGGTACTTAGATGTGCTCCTTGTTCAGCGCAGGCATGTCTCCCTAATTTATTTGGAGTGAGGTTTGTGGGGCTATATATCCAACTGGTGATATTATTAAATTGAAAGTCTCAGATTTTCAGTGATAAGAAAAAAATGGCAGATTTGCCTTTTTGAGACTGATTCGAGGCCCAAAGCAACTGACCTATCTATGTTGGATCAATATTCAAAGAAAAAATTCACCCATCTCTATTAGACATGCAATTGCCATTAGTTCACTTCAGTCCTAGGTGGTTCTACCCATTTCAGGAATAAACATTGTTGCTCTATCCTTATCGAGGAGAATTGAGAGTTTTCTGATTTTAAAGACATCCCTAAATCACAGTATGTACAGATTGTTAGAGTTCTCATATTGTTAGATAGCAATTCTTCACAATGGTCTGATCTAATGTAGCCCTCTCCCCCCCCCCCCCCCACCCTCCGTGTCTAGGGTGACCACGTGTGCTGCAATTACCAGAGTGGCAAACAGGAGCCTGGGGTGTGTGTGTAATAAATATACTAACAGCGCTTCCACCTAGGAAGGATCCTCACACCAAGACAATACAATCAGTAATTGCACACAAGGGTATATGTAACAGTATTTACTGGACAGTAATAACCAGTGGAATATCCCCCACAGTAATTGGGTGCAGGAGCACCAGTGTCCAGGCCACAATCGCCAATCCCACCCCAAGTATGTGACAGCGCTGCCCTTGTGTATTGTTGGTGCACTTGTAGATATACCTGCCCAGGCGCTCCAGCACCCGGGTGCCGCTAGGAACTAACAAACAACCAATCAGTCTGTCCACCGAAGACCTGCCTCTGTGTGGAGTGGTATCTGGTTGGAGGGTCCCACCTTAGGATAGTCTCTGTTTGATGGCCTGGTCTGGTCCCAGACACAGGCAGCGCACAGCGCGTGCATCCGTAGCATATATGCTGACTAACACTATATTGCTAAGGGAAGCATCCCTGTCTAGGGGCCATTAGCCCTACTACAAGCTATTAGTGATGGGGTCTAGCTGCGACCTATGGGGATGTTCTGACCTACTCTAGTGGAGCACTTCTCCCTGGACATTACCTATCCCCTTGCTATCCTGCTTACAACTAACTGTCCCCTTAACTGTCAGAATCCCAACTGTCAGAATTGTAACTGCCATAAATCTCTCAGCCCTATTGGTTGCCTGGCAACGCGTCCTGCAGCCCCTGAGGCTTCTGAAACTTGTAGTTCCCCTGCTGTGCTATACTCCTATGGACAGGTAAGGGAACAAACAGGGAACCAGGGTACCCAGGCTATATAAACATTAAGGATTGCTTACAAGGAACATCTATATCAGGTGGGAAAAGTATTATTTCCCCCTTAAAAATCTTTATATCAGAACCTCACAGATCATGAATCATATTCCCTGCAGAAAATATATTTAAAGTAGTACTGAGTCGTGGATAATTTTGTATTATTAATTGTATGTAGCTCCAAACTCAACTATCCTCTATTCCAGCGGTGTGCAAACTGGGGGGAAGCGAGATCATCTGTGGGGGGCTTACAGAGGCCCCACCCGCTTCCTGTAGGCACTTAAATTAAGTGCTGGGGAAGCGACGAAGGCCCCTGTAAACTGCACTTACATTGCTTCTGTAGATGCGTCGCCATGGCAACACGGCATCAAATGACGCAGTGAGGTCATGTGACATGACGTTGCCATGGCCGGAGGCAAGGTAGGTGGGTGGGTGTCACGCAGAGAGGGGAAAAGCTGGCAGGGTGGCGCAGGGAAAAAAGACTGCGCTCCCCTGCTCTATTCCTTATGTAACGCATGTATTTCCCCCCCCCCCCTGATCTCATCTAGGGAACTTTTTGGGAGAACTACACATATCGCCAGGTGTGGTGCAATACCTGTTAGGCTCACAGGAGGCCTGAGCTTTCGCTGATGGAAACCTGGGGTGTATCCTGAAACTATACTTACATGGCCTCCACCTGTGCAGGATTGTACAGTGTAGAATGTACCACATACAGTAACCACACACACTAGGTCAGGGCTTTCCAAACTGTGTGTCATGACATGTTAGTGTGTCGGCTGCAGTGTATAGGTGTGTCACGCGAATGTAACAAGAAACCTCTGAGCGGTGCGGAAACTGGGGGGCGCATGATTATTTAGGGGGGGCGTGGGCGGTTAGGGCCACCAACAGGGGGTTTGCTGGGCCGTGCGCCGTCCCCTAGACAAAACTGGTCACCACAGGGTGACATGCGCGTGCTGGGGGAAAAGAAATAAATAAAAATCCTCGCACCTGACTGGTTGGCGCGCAGCCAATCTCTATCCGAGCTGCACATTGAGGAGGCGCCTTTTCTTGCATGGAGCGAGTAAGGCAAGTACAGCTTCATACCCCCCCCCCACCCCTCACTAGTCCGATTTGGCCACCCTGCTCCAATTGGCCCCGTGTGTCCGATCCCCGTTTGTGTGTAATAGTGTGCAAGAGTGTGTGTGTGAATGAATACAGACACCAATCCACAGTCAGTCACCCAGCCTCTCTCTCTCCCTCTCTCCCTCTCTCTCCCTCTCTCCCTCTCTCCCTCTCTCCCTGTGTCACTCATAAATGACAACAATTTTGGAAATGTATGTTATCTTAAAAATCATATACTTTTAAAACTATAAATGAAAGGTTTTTATGAGATATGTTGTGTCCCCATACATTTTGTTATTACAATTTATGTATGTGTCCGTATCTCTTATAAGGGGTTAGTTTAACGTCCGGTTTGCTAGTAAAACTGAATTACTGTGTCGCGAAAAGATGCATGTCTAAAAAGTGTGTCACCAACATGATAAGTTTGGAAAGCTCTGCACTAGGTTATGGATAAACAGTTTACTATATGCAGAACACAGATAACCATATAACAGTAACAGTGTCACCCTGTAACACTAGGCCTCACAGGGCAGTAACCCCAACACCGTGTCCCAAGAGTCCCAAGCCCACCCAAGTGTGAGATAGCACTGCCCACTAATTTGAGTAAATGGTTGGTGCACGTGTTGCGAGGAAGGTACCTGCCGGGTGCGTCCACACCCGGGGGTGCAGATGCTGTACTTGGGGTCCCTGCTCCAGAAGGTTGATCCCATGTCGTGATCCGCCTCTGGTGGATGGCTCCTGCTTGGAGTGATCCACCTTGGAAATGTCTTGTATCTCTGCTAGCCAGCAGAGGGTGATACAGTCTTATCACCAGTGAACAGGAAATCCATGATTCCAGGCTGTGACCCTCACTTAAGCTGGCTCTACAGGATCATGTCCCTATCCTATGGGGTGGTCCCTGCAGCAACCACAAGCGGAGGGGAGTCAGGGCCCAGGGGGGATCTCTGGTCTTGTACAGGGGCCACCTGTTCCCTGCACCTGCACACCCTACCCTTACTCTGCCCCAGCTCCAACTGACTCACTGGTGCCAGCGCACAAAATGTATCTATCTCCTTGCAGGACATCTGGCCGCGCGATTGGCTCCCTGGCGTCACATGGTTAGCAGCCCCAGTGGCTGCTGGGTATTGTAGTCCCTTGTGGGAGCCCTTTCCTATTGCCGCCGCGTTCGCTATCTGCGCTGCGCATGCGCGACTTGGTAATGGCTGCCACTGCTCGCATCTGCGCAACTTTGGGAAGGCCCTGAGCTATGGAGCACCACATCTGCCATTCCTCAATCATACTAATGGCCGTCGAAACTCTTTTGTGCATGCGCGAGCCTAACAAACATGGCGGCGCCCTGAATAGGGAGCCGCCGGCGAGCCCGTTGCCACCCGCAACAGCCCCCACCGTGGTGCAGGTAAGAGAGGGGGAAACGAAAGTCTGGAGAGCCAGAGGGGACCTGGCTACATTTACATAAAAGTAAGTAGAGAATCCAGGGCACTTCGGATTTGCAAAAAAGAATTTATTCTCTTAGTGGCACTGTCATGATAATATCTGGAACTACTAGGTCGTTTAATCCCCGTGGTGCTTGAGGGGTTAATGACATACCCTTTTTTAACAAAAGAGAAAAATGCGGGGTTTGAAATCTGCCAGGATGTTTCTTTGGTCTGTTCTGCATCCTGGATGGCCACTCAAGGTGTTAACTGTTTTAACGTCTGGGGGAGGACACAAAGCGCAATATTCCTCTCCAAGGTGGAAAGTCACTGGGAATCTCAATTCGAAATGAGCAGCATATGTAAAGAAAAACGAAAACATATAGTGCAACACAATTTAATTAATAAAAACACTTGAGCAAGGAGGCTCCAATACACTCACATGCTCCAGGAATAATAAAGGCAATTTAACCACTCTGGGTTCAGACGCAGTAGAATGCTCCGGTCGGCTGCTGCACATCCACCGCTTCCGCATGCAGACGGCGTCTGACGTCACGGCCCAGCTATCTCAGCATTCCAGCAATAGAGGAGGATCATAGGGCTCTGTGGTAATCGGGGCAATGCAGGACGCACAGGCAGGAAGATGCAAAACACCAGCACAGCTGATCTCACGGAGGAGGGGAGCTAACTGCTTCACAAAGTCTGAGCACACAGGAAAAACCCCTCAGTTGGCTATAAGATTTTGTAGGCAGTTAGCTTCAGAGTTTTATGGAGACCAGACTGAGGATATGGCACTGCCTTTTATCAATGACCTCTTTGGGAAGAACCTATGTACTTTGGTAATGTACTATATAGGATTTTCTGTTTTATTCCTTTTATTTTAAGAAACTGTTCTGCTTTATATTGCTTTATATTGCAACTGTATGTTTATTTTGTATCTCCTTTCTGTAATCTAAGCACGGTATATATATTAAAACATTTAATAAGTAATGCTTTGGGCTCTGATTGAACTGGTGCACACTGGAGAGAATAATTTACTTAGCTCGGGCATATGTTACTACAGTTGATGTTATGTTAAAGTGGATTGTTATGACATGCAATTGAGTGGGGATTAATACTAAGTCCACAGTGAATCCAGCCGGGCGGAGGCGCGCTGAGGCTGAGGGAAAGTGGGTGCTTTCCCTGGCTTAGACCGCTCGCCATCCGGTGGCGTGTTGGGGGCGTGTTGGGGGCGTGTTGGGGGGGAAACAGGGGGGCGGCCTGTGACGTCACGGAGCTGGTTCGCCCTCATGAAACGAAAATTTTGGTAAGACACACGCGCGAGCCCCTGCTAAAGCCTCTCTCATTGCGGCTGCAGGGGCTCACTGCTGAGCAGCAGCGCGCCTCAGCACGGGTCAGCACCTAAGCGCTGACCATGCCCGAGGCCTAACTCGCTGGTTCCTTGCTGAGGAGAAAGGGGGGTTGCTAGAGTAGCCTTGTGTATTAACCCTGGTTGCATATCTAAAGTGTGCTATTCTAGGTGATGGTATATTGGGACGGCTTGAGAGGGGATACTGTCCATTTGACGGACCTTTGTGGGTGCGCTTGCGAGCCTCGGTGTAGGCGGATGCTCACAGAGGTATGCAAGGGAGACTGGTTATGGTGAAATTAAATAAGGCTTTTATTGCGCCTGTTTCCTTAACATCAGGAAACCATCCAAACAAGTTGCTGGGTAAAAACTTCTGTTTACTTTACACCATTTACTTGCTAGGTGCAATCTCTCTGCTTCAGCCAAATAATGGGATTTTCTGCTTGAGTTCAGTCTCAACTTTGGGTATTATGACATTCACTCTTCACACGTTGGGATACCTTTTACACAGCTCAGCAATGCCTTTTTTTTTTTTTTTTTTTTTAGTAGGCAATTTTACCCTCAGCACTTGTTTACTGAAAATTCCCCTGCTTCAGCACAGTATTGCATCAATTTTCACATTTTTTCTGTATACAGCAGCGGCAGCTCTTATTCGAGCAAAAGCCGCTGGCTGTATGTGGCTGGGAAGCGGGTAGCCGCGGCGCGTGGCGGCGCACTGTGACGTCACAGTCACAAGCGCGCCCGGCTTCCCCGTCTTCCCTGGCTTCCCCAGGCTTCCCCGACAACCCTGGAGATCAAATCAAGGTAAGCGGGGGTGCGGGGAAGCAGAGGGGCAGAGCAGAAGCCGGGCTCGGGGTCCGGAAGCATAGTAAATTGCGCGCGAGTTGGAGGGGGGGTGCGTGGGGGAAACGCGGCGGCGCGCGGTTATTACTGGCGGCAGCTGGGGTAGATCCCGGCATGCCGCCAGCATTTAGTGCGATAAAGTATGTCGCTACTGTATACTCCATTCACAACTGGTAGTCCTATGCGGTGTGGCAGTCTTTACTTACAGAATCAGTACCGCTCGTGGGTCACCATCTGGTTTTTTTGTTTATGTTGCTCAGACTGTTATGTTGCTCAGACTGTTTTCCTGAAGAAACCGCAATACGAAGAAACACGTAGAGTGATGCTGACGAGTGAAGATTCCCACAGGATCGGAGTCCCCCAGAGCAGATGACGTCACTTCCGGTTTCCGGTTTGGGTGAGACGCACCAGTGACCCGCACGCCGAGGCGGAGGGGGGACTGAGAGAACAGCTGTAACATTGCTGAGATCCGACCTGTGTGATCTAAACGCTTATACTCTTTTTATACCATGTGCGTGCATTGCACATACACTTACTTTTAAAGAGATTTTTATACAGTCTGCACTATGTCCGTTCTTATGTTATTCATTTAAGGTCTCCAGCACTTATCACTCCACTCACCTGTGTGACGGTTCGACGGGCTGTCATTTAAAAGATACCTTTATAGGAACAATACTCACTCTACACTTGTGAGTTTTTAGCACACTGCACTTTGAATATTAATTTACACATCAATCACAATACTGCACCATCAGGGAAATTTCTTCTGTTTTACATGGTCTTGCGCTTCCCGGTGTTTGTTAATTGACTACCAGCAGTTAACCACCACACTGCTGGATTAGAGGCACATTACCTGAACAGGGATAACTCCCCTGTTACATACCTCCCCTGTTCGTGGGAAGCTCGGGCTTGCCACAATGTCAGGATTGCCTAGACCTCCTGCCTAGCCATAGCTTCCTTGTCCACTGGGTGTGCTGCTGTCTTCTGTTGGCTCTGGGTTCCTCTGTCTGTCTGTCTTCTTGTTGCTCCTGTCTCTGTCCTTTTATAGCTTGCTTCCTGTCTGTTGCTTTTGCCTTTGCTTGCTAGTCAGACTCCTACAGTATGCTCATGCCTGTCTTTGATCCTGACCTGTTTCCTGTACCTGTACCTGTACCTGTATTGTAGTCTGCTCACAGTAAAGGTCCTTGCTAGTAATCTGGCTTGTCCCTGGTTATTCCTGCTCCCCGGTCTCAGTCCCTGCTCCCTGTTCTTAGTCCCTGTCCTGCCCCGCCTGTCCTGTTCCAGTCTCCTCGTTGCCGACCTCTGCTTGTACCTAACTTCGTTGCCTGCCGCCTGCCTCGGACCCCTGCTTGTACCTGACTTCGCTGCCTGCCGCCTGCCTCGGACCTCTGCTTGTGACCCCTACTACGCTCGTGCTGTTCCGGCCACCGAGATCCTACCCGCCACAGGAGTCTCCCGTGACAGAAAGCAAAGGCCACTTCTGGATCTCGCTGGAACAGATTCTTCTTCTGCCTGCACCCTTTCCTGCCTGCTGCAGCAGACCACATCCGCATGGTTGAAGATAAGTACTTTCGTTTCTTTTTTGGAAATCCAAGTTGGGATTTTGAAAGGTTTTTTTGTCGTTGCTGCTAAGTGTTCTGCAAGAATTATTGCGTTCATAACGAAAAAACATTTTTTCTGAGACTAGAACTGTTACTACCGACTATTGCAGCTTTCTTTGAGATGTTTATTTTTGCAAAGGTTTCTGCAGGGTTTTTTGTGCCACTTTCTCCCTGAGAAGAATTCCCTATTACAAAAAAGACCCTTCCCTGCAGTACCTGTTTTTGCCATTTTGAGACTTTCATTACCTGGACAAGAATTGTCTCTGCATTGTGGGTGGGCCACTGCAGATTTTCAGACTCACATTTCTATTTAGGACGGTTACCTTGATTTACTGCTGTTCACAGGGTCTTCATTTCAAAAGACAAAAGTGCTCCCATTATTTTGTTGCTGCATGCTTTGATTTTCTTGCATCTATAGTTTTTCATATGATTGGTTCTAAGGTTTCAGGTTTACCTGCAAGTTCCCCTAAAGTTTGTTTCTCTGCAACATATGATATCCCTACGCCTGATATCAAAGGTTTCAGATTTGACTGCAGGGTTCTCTGTCTGATATTCCTATGTCAAAAGTTTCAGATCTAACTACAAGTTTACTCTGGATTAGTTTCCTGCTGTCTATGATATTTCTATGCCTGATATCAAAAGTTTCAGATTCAACTGCAGGTTTTCTTTGTCTATATGATATCCCTACGCCTGATGCATAAAGATTTAGATGTAACTGCAGGTTTTCTCTGTCTGTCTGATATCCCTACGCCTGATATCAAAGGTTTCAGATTTGACTGCAGGGTTCTCTATCTGATATTCCTATGTTCAATGTCAAAAGTTTCAGATCTAACTATAAGTTTTCTCTGTATTAGTTTCCTGCTGTCTATGATATTTCTATGCCTGATATCAAAAGTTTCAGATTCAACTGCAGGTTTTCTTTGTCTATATGATATCCCTACGCCTGATGCATAAGGATTTAGATGTAACTGCAGGTTTTCTCTGTCTGTATGATATCCCTATGCCTAATGCCTAAAGATTCAGATATAACTGCAGGTTTCTCTGTCTATGTTTTTTCCTTGCATTTATAATCTCTGTGACTGATGTTAAAGTCTTTAAGGGTCAGCTCTCCTATCTTGTGTCTCTCTGTGTCTAATATTCCTGTTGTTCATTCTAATGCTTCTGTTTTAAAAACACATTTCCTCTTTACTGGTGTCTTGGGAAGTGTGGTTTAATTATGGCTCCCACTCAAACAGTCTTGAGCAGTAAATGTGAACACAGTACCACTGATTCTTCAGAACTTCTCAAAGCAAGGAAGAAGAAGAAGAAGGGAGGCATTACTGTGGAAGTTGCAGAAGGAATTAAGAATGAAAATTTAACCTCAGAGTCTGCATTTGATGAAAGAGATATGCTGCAGCTTAAGGCAACTCACAGACGTAGCCCAAGAATAGTGGAAGAGAAGAAAGATGCTCCTACTCAGACGCTTCAAGCTGCACAGAAAGCGATTGATTGTCTTTATGAACGTTTAGATAAGGAGCAAGAGGCCAAGATTGCACTACAAAGCTGTCTATCTTCAGCAATTGCGAAGTGTGTTCTCCAGGAGAAAGAAAGAGAGCAGTTGGAGAGGGACAGGGTAATCCTGTCAAGTAAGCTGGAGAAGGCCTATGCTGATAATGCGCAGTACCAGAATTTCATGGCTCAAGTTGGCGCAAAACTGGAAGCCTCTGAGGAGAAGAATTGCCACTTCAACATAGAACTACGTTCTTTGAGAGAGATCTTCGAAGGATTAAATAGCAGTTTTGAAATGGTAACCCAGAAGTGCAAGAATCTCTGTGTCCAGGTCAGTGAAGGAGATAAGAAACTCCATGAATTAGGAGAGGAGAAGAAGCAGTTGGCCCAGGAAAAGTTGGATATGCAGACAGCACTGCAGAATGCAGAGAGAGTGCTGCAAGAGGAACGTGTCTCCCTGGAGCGGCGCACTCAGGCAGAGAATATGCTGCAGAGTCAGCTGCGAGAACTACGTGCACATCTGCAGGACGCCAAGGAGAGATGGGTGAATGCTGAAGAGAGACAGCGAGTATTGCAGGAGGAAAGTTTCCAGACTGCCTACAAGATAAAGATGCTGGAAGAGTATTTGAGTACCCAGTGTGTCCCCAAAGAACAGCATGAGGAGCTGAAGGTCACACTGAGCATAACCAGAGCCTCGCTGGAGGAGGAGAGGTCTGGGAGAGCACGGCCCGGTTCTGCCTCCAGCAGAAAGTCTCTTTCAGACTCTGGTTCCACAGAGACATCCCCTCTCAGTCCTCCTGGAGACGTGGGGGAAGTGGGCGACCTGAAGGAGTTTGTTCTGCGCCCCGCGCCACGCGGTGTCACCGTCAGATGTCGGATCAGCCGAGACAAGAAAGTGATGGACCGAGGACTGTACCCCACCTACTACATGCACCTGGAGCGGGACGAAAACCACAAGCTCTTTCTTCTCGCTGGGAGGAAGAGAAAGAAGAGTAAAACGTCCAACTACTTGATATCTATTGATCCGACCGACATGTCCCGGGAGGCGGGCAGCTTTACTGGCAAACTCCGATCCAACCTAATGGGGACCAAGTTTACAGTGTTTGACCGCGGTGTTAGCCCAGCCAGGGCTCAGGGACAGTCAGAGAATGCAGCGTCCCGGCAAGAACTGGCGGCTATTTGCTATGAAACTAACGTCCTCGGGTTTAAGGGTCCCCGGAAGATGGCGGTTCTCATTCCCGGAAAGAATTTCAATCACGAGCGCATCCCTTTCCAGCCACACAATGATTCGGAGAGCCTGCTGTCTAAATGGCAGAACAAGTGTCAGGAGAACATCATCGAGCTGCACAATAAGGCCCCCGTGTGGAATGATGACACTCAGTCTTACGTGTTCAACTTCCACGGGCGTGTCACACACGCATCTGTGAAGAACTTCCAGATTGTGCACGACAATGATCTGGAGTACCCTCTGCCCACTGACAAGCCACCAGAGGTGGGTCACCTTGAGTCGCCGTTTCATCAAGGCCTCCGGGAAGAGCCTGGAGGATCGTCCGGAGAACGCTCCTGAGAGGGGGGAGTAATGTCAGGATTGCCTAGACCTCCTGCCTAGCCATAGCTTCCTTGTCCACTGGGTGTGCTGCTGTCTTCTGTTGGCTCTGGGTTCCTCTGTCTGTCTGTCTTCTTGTTGCTCCTGTCTCTGTCCTTTTATAGCTTGCTTCCTGTCTGTTGCTTTTGCCTTTGCTTGCTAGTCAGACTCCTACAGTATGCTCATGCCTGTCTTTGATCCTGACCTGTTTCCTGTACCTGTACCTGTACCTGTATTGTAGTCTGCTCACAGTAAAGGTCCTTGCTAGTAATCTGGCTTGTCCCTGGTTATTCCTGCTCCCCGGTCTCAGTCCCTGCTCCCTGTTCTTAGTCCCTGTCCTGCCCCGCCTGTCCTGTTCCAGTCTCCTCGTTGCCGACCTCTGCTTGTACCTAACTTCGTTGCCTGCCGCCTGCCTCGGACCCCTGCTTGTACCTGACTTCGCTGCCTGCCGCCTGCCTCGGACCTCTGCTTGTGACCCCTACTACGCTCGTGCTGTTCCGGCCACCGAGATCCTACCCGCCACAGGAGTCTCCCGTGACACACGGCCAAAGCCCATCCTTCCACTCTCATTCTAGATATCTCTGTGACTTGAATGAGAGTGGATGGAGGAAGAGAACCCTCAGTCCCACTGGGATTGGAGCCCTTTCTCCAGTTTATTCGTGTCTCCTCCCGAAGGTGCTTGAGATCAGCACTCCTCAGTCGCTCGAGGAGGACTTTTTCTAAGTTTTGTCTTTTTGCTATGTGCGCGGTCATGAGATTTCCCTCGCTTCGGGTGCTCGTCTTATTATAGGCAGACTGTATGGCCATAGTTTCAGAGCATTTAAAAACAGCCCTTTGAGTTTTCTGCTCTTGAAGCTGTCTCTCTGCCCTTTTCCCACTCAATGGGGTTGCTAGTTCAGCCTCTTTGGGATTAAGTTGTAATTCCACACCCACTTCCAGAGAATGTCCCATCTTTTCAGCTTCATCAGCTAAGGATTCTTCTGGTTTTGATTCAGCACATGTACCTTCTTTTATTGCCTGTTGGGTGGCTGAAGATTTTGCTAGTGCTTGTTTAGGTGGTTCAATTTTTGCAACCTTGTCTTTCAGACGAGCAGTATTCCCAGCTCTCACTGTACCCTTGTCTTCATGGGTTTTTGTGGCTGTGGAACACTGACGCTTAGTCAGGGTCAATATTTGTCCTTGTAGAACTTTCATCTCATCCGCGAGAGATCCCTGTTTTTTGAGTGCGACTTGCAAGTCTCTTCTCAGGGAATTTATCTGCACGCTTTGCTTTCTCTGAGCTTGCTTCCACATTTTTATTGCATTGTGAAGCACTATGAATTTCTTTGCTCGGGCCACAGTTACTTGTTTTAGTTTCTGGACCTTCTTGTGCTCCCTTTTGTGCCGGGTCACCTGGGTTCTAAGCTTGGCCTCTAGTGATGCTTTGGTGACGTTCAGGGTAGCCTTCAGTTTCTCATGCTGCTTTGCGGGGACATACTGGGTAATCAGACGTTCCTGCAGCACTTGAATTTCTTTAACAGCCTGCAGATTGTCTTCCTGCAGAGTTCGCTGCTTCTCCTCTGCCTTCTCGAGGTGCGTACACAGACCTTGCAGTTGGTTCTGCAGTCGGTGCTCTGCTTCAAGCTTCTCACCTTCCAAAAGTCTATTTATTTCTTTAAGCTTGTGCAGCTTTTCATTCTTTTCCTTGACGTCGTTTGTCAAATGAAAATTTTCTTCTTTGAGTTGTAAGATTTCTTTTTAATCTTAAATGTTCTCCTTTTTCAGTCTGTACTATTCAGGGCCTGCTTGCAGTCCTCCTTCCATTTACACACATCTGTTTTGAGAATGACAGTCTCCTGGCGTGAGACTTCCTTCTCTATGTTGAGGGTCTGAAGCTCCTTCTGAGAGACTTGGAGATCTGTATTAAGATTGACAATCGTTTCTTTAGAAATGTCCAGCTCCTCAGTGAGACTGTGTAGTTCCTTTCTGGAAACTTCCAGGTCTGTGCGACAGCTGTTGGTCTCATGATGTGAGGCATCCAGTGCTCTGCGGAGTGTATGAACCTCTTTCTGAGATACGTCCACCTCTGTCCGGACACTGTTGACCTCCTGTTGTGAGGCATTCAGCTCTATGCGAAGAATGTGAACCTCTTGCTGGAAGACTGTCATCTGCTTCAGTGCCTCCTCATATTTCCGCTTCAGCTTAGCAATCATTATATCAGATTGGCTCTGCTTTTCATCCATGGCGGAAATAGTAGCGTTTGCAGTATGTAGCTCAGTCTTGAGATCGTCCAATTCTGTCCAGTGCCAAAGAGTACATTGTGAGCACATCATTCTGTAGCTTCATGTTATTTTCCATTAGCCGATCACAGTCATGCCTGGCATTTTTCAGGACATCCTCAGGGCTGGTCAAGGGATCGACACTCACTGGTTCCGGCTCCGCTTCCCTGGGATGGTTGGGGGTTCCTCACTATTGGCACCGGACAGACACTTCTTTGGGGTACGCGACTTCTGCCTTGGGTCCTCTGGATATTCGGTTAACCGCGGGACGAATTCTCCATTTTCTCTAGGCTGCAGGGCATCTCGGTCCCCCTTTTTCTCCACAGGATCTGCGGACGGGTCTGTTCCTTCCACGGTAAGTGAAGAACCGCTTTTCTTTTTCTTTTTTCGCCTTTTTGTTTTGGATGACACCGTCTCCTCAGGGATACTGGGGTCTCCATCTTCATTTGACATTTTTGCAGCGTCACTGGATCCACCTGGCTTTTCTTGCAACTGTAACAGCTGATGGAAATATTTGGTGATCCACAGCTCCCTCTCTTTCTCCTGCCGATCATATTTGTCATCATAGGGAGCGGTCTTTTCGGTTCGTACCGAGTTCAAGCACCCCCACCATTCTTGGGGTGTTTTGTGGGTGTGACTCGGTTTGGGTTCCCCATAAGAAATGTCTTCCTCCTCATCGGACTGGAAGGGCCACTTTTCCGTGGGGTAGGGTTCATTACAGGAACGCTGCATCTTGTCCTCCATGTTGGGGCTATCAGGTGTAATTTTCTTCCTGACCTCAGGAGGCGCTATTGCAGCGATTGCCACTGTATTTGCTAGAAGCCCCAATTGTGGTAGTCCTACAGGTGGGCATATTTTGCTTGTAGAGGTCGTAGCTCTCACAGGCATCTCTGTAGACTTTTTTTCTCTCTTGGGTAAGTTTACAATATCAGCAGTACTGTGCACACATTTTCTCTCATCAGGTATACAGGATGTGCAGTGCTAGGTAAAAAAAAGTCTATTTGCTTTACACCATTTACTTGCTAGGTATAATCTCTCATTAGGTATGCTGGATGTGCAGTTGCTGGGTAAAAACTTCTGTTTACTTTACACCATTTACTTGTTAGGTGCAATCTCTCTGCTTCAGCCAAATAATGGGATTTTCTGCTTGAGTTCAGTCTCAACTTTGGGTATTATGACATTCACTCTTCACACGTTGGGATACCTTTTACACAGCTCAGCAATTCCTTTTTTTTTTTTAGTAGGCAATTTTACCCTCAGCACTTGTTTACTGAAAATTCCCCTGCTTCAGCACAGTATTGCATCAATTTTCAAATTTTTTCTGTATATACTCCATTCACAACTGGTAGTCCTATGCGGTGTGGCAGTCTTTACTTGCAGAATCAGTACCGCTCGTGGGTCACCATCTGTATTCACTGCTTCAGCTAAACATTTGAAAACAACAAACGCCTATCCCTTTTAAGGGCTAATTTACTTATTGAACCCTGAATATGGCTGGAAGGCAAACCCCTATTTCAATGACCATATTACACTTTATTGTGATAGGCAAATAAGGTTTACCTGCTTCAGCAGTCTCTCTCTCCTCTTGGGATTGGGGAAAAGAGTCCATCTGTGGTTTTGTAAGTTTCAGTGCAGTGTACGTTTCCTGCCTGGGTGTGTATCACTTTAACTCTGGTCTCTGCTGCATGAGGTTTTTTTGTTTATGTTGCTCAGACTGTTTGTAGGCAAAAAGCATAAAAAAAATTCACAGCCAAACTCCGGGTTTCTTAACATCAAGAACCACCTCTCGTCCCACTTCGGACACCATATGTAAGCGGACGCTCACAGAGGTATGCAAGGGAGACTGGTTATAGTGAAATTAAATAAGGTTTTTATTGCGCCTGTTTCCTTAACATCAGGAAACCATCCAAACAAGGGGTAAACAAAGCTTCTATTCACTTGGGAGTATTTCTAGTGAAATACTATGCAATTCACAACTCCCTTTAGATAAGCATGTCTCCCAGCCCCAAACATATAGCATGAAATGAACAGATATAAAAAGTCTTGTAAATGAAAGTCTTATCTGTTAGCTGGGCTGCTGTAGGGGAAGCTTCTTTGCTCTCTTGGAACCGCACCCTTGTGTGTACAGGAAATATCAGGCTCCAGGTTAGAATCTTGTCCCCTTTTGTCTTGTGGTCAGCTTGTCTTGTGGTCAGCTTGTCGCTCAAGACATCTGTCCTTCATTGTGGTTTGGAGGGAAAATCTTCTCTGTTCCTGGTTGCTACCTTTTCTTCAGGGTTTGTCAGCATTTAGGTTTAGAAGTTTCCCGTGTGTCTTGAAAGCAGCTCTGCTGTTTCTTCTGGCAGGGCTCAAGACAAGTGTCCCCATGTCAGTCTCACAACTTGTGAGAGTCAAGGACAATCTCTGCTCTGTCTCCAAGTTCAGCTCAGGTGTGAGCTAAGGAGTCTCACTTCCTGTCTCAAAAGACAGGCTTTTCTAAGCAATCTAATCAGGCAGGTGGTGTTTGTTAATTGACTACCAGCAGTTAACCACCACACTGCTGGATTAGAGGCACATTACCTGAACAGGGATAACTCCCCTGTTACAGTCGGTATTTACCCTTGTCCTGTATGCAAGTCGCTTGCTAGCAGGGGGTCGTACGTGACAGGCACACACAACGTTTCGAACTTCAATCAGTTCTTTATCAAGTGACTGGCGACATAAAAACACTTGGCTTGTGTGTATTCTTGGTACGATAGCAACACTAAGTATTCAAGAAATTCATAGAAAAGCAGTGCTTAGAAATACATGTCTGGATAACGAACTCGGCAGATTTATTTTTGAGGAAGTTAAGATGAGGAGGGAAAATATAAATGTATTTGCTCAACTTTATTACCACCAACACAATTGGTTTTATACTGTGCAAAAATTATGGAGATACTTTCAAGCTGTGGAGTGAATAGCAATAAAGTTGTGAATGCCAGATTCACACAGACGTTTGATGCCTGATTTAGCATGACCGTTGCATAGTGCTGCCCATGTTAAACTGTTTACTTTTGTGTTTGTACTGTATTGTACTGTGAGATTGAGGAAGCTAAAATACATTTGCAAATGGAGAAGGTATCAAAACTGGGTCATGTTTGCATAATGGGTGATTTTAATTATCCAGACATAGACTGGGGCAATGAAATTAGCGTTACAACAAAAGAAAACAGGTTGTTGGGGGTGCTGAAAGATAATTATATGACCCAAATTATTGAGGAACCAACCAGGAGAGGGGCAGTTCTGGATTTGGTCATATCAAACAATGTAGAAGTAATAACAAATATTCAAGTCCTGGAACATTTGGGTAACAGTGATCATAATATGGTCTCATTTGAAATAAATGATCAAAAAACAGATTATTTGGGTCCAACAAAGACTTTAAACTTTAGAAAGGCAGATTTTAATAAACTGAGGTCTAATCTAGTAGTAATACAATGGGATGATGTTTTTGCAGGGAAAAATGTAGAAGATAAATGGGCAGTCTTTAAAACATTGTTAGAAAAGCACACTTATCAGTGTATACCCTTGGGTAATAAGTATAAAAGAAATAAGTCAAAACCAATGTGGCTAAATAAACAGGTAGGGGAGGAAATGGACAAGAAGAGGAAGGCGTTTAGATTCTTTAAGTCAGAAGGGACAGAGACATCGTATCAGAATTATAAGGAATGTAACAAAAATTGCAAAAGGGCAATTAAATTAGCAAAAATGGATAATGAAAAAAGGATTGCAATAGAAAGTAAGGTCAACCCTAAAAAGTTCTTTAAGTACCTTAATAACAAAAAAATGAGAAAAGAAAATATAGGACCCTTTCAGTGTGAGATGGGAAGGCAGATTATTGGAGATAAGGAAAAAGCAGAGGTATTAAGCAAATTCTTTGCCTCTGTATTTACCAGGGAAGAATCAAGTTCAATAGTAGCACCACAGGAGGAAGCCACAACCTCCATATTAATGACCAATTGGTTAACTGAGGAAGAAGTTCATAAGCGACTTGAAAAAATTAAAGTAAATAAGGCACCTGGCCCCGGTGGCATACATCCAAGAGTTCTCAAGGAGTTAAGCTCAGTAATAGCAAAACCATTATATTTAATATTCAAGGACTCCATTTCCACAGGCTCAGTACCACAAGATTGGCGTAAAGCAGATGTGGTGCCTATATTTAAAAAGAGAGCTAGATCACACCCGGGGAATTACAGACCTGTAAGCCTGACTTCAATAGTAGGGAAACTACTTGAAGGTTTAATACGGGATAATATTCAGGAATACCTAATGGTAAACAAAATTATTAGTAATAGTCAGCATGGATTTATGAAGGATAGATTTGCCAAACTAACCTTATTTGTTTCTTTGAGGAGGTAAGTAGGAATTTAGACCAGGGTAATGCAGTGATGTGGTCTACTTAGATTTTGCAAAGGCTTTTGATACGGTTTCAAACAAGAGGTTGGTGTACAAAATAAAGAAAATTGGACTCAGTAATAATATATGCACCTGGATTGAAAACTGGTTAAAGGACAGACAACAGAGGGTTGTCACAAATAGAACTATTTCAGGTTGGGCTAAAGTCGTGAGTGGAGTACCTCAAGGATCGGTACTGGGACCCCTGCTTTTTAACTTGTTTATTAATGACCTTGAGGTTGGGATCGAGAGCAAAGTCTCCATCTTTGCTGATGATACTAAATTGTGTAAGGTAATAGAATCAGAGCAGGATGTAATTTCTCTTTAGAAAGACTTAGAGAGACTGGAAACGTGGGCAGGTAAATGGCAAATGAGGTTTAATACAGATAAATGTAAGGTTATGCATTTGGGATGCAAGAATAAAAAGGCGACTTACAAATTAAATGGAGATATATTGGGGAAATCCTTGATGGAGAAGCATTTAGGAGTGCTTGTAGACAGCAGGCTTAGCAATAGTGCCCAATGTCATGCAGTAGCTGCAAAAGCAAACAAGATCTTATCTTGCATCAAACGGGCAATGGATGGAAGGGAAGTAAACATAATTATGCCCCATTACAAAGCAGTAGTAAGACCACACCTTGAATATAGAGTACAATTTTGGGCACCAATCCTAAGAAAAGACATTATGGAACTAGAGAGAGTGCAGAGAAGAGCCACCAAATGAATAAAGGGGATGGACATTCTACCTTATGAGGAGAGGCTAGCTAAATTAGATTTATTTACATTAGAAAAGAGGCGTCTAAGAGGGGATATGATAACTATATATAAATATATTCAGGGACAATACAAGGAGCTTTCAAAAGAACTATTCATCCAACGGGCGGTACAAAGGACTCGGGCCATCCCTTAAGGTTGGAGGAAAGGAAATTTTACCAGCAACAAAGGAAAGGGTTCTTTACAGTAAGGGCAGTTAAAATGTGGAATTCATTACCCATGGAGACTGTGATGGCAGATACAATAGATTTGTTCAAAAAAAGGTTGGACATCTTTTTAGATGGGAAAGGTATACAGGGATATACCAAATAAGTATACATGGGAAGGATGTTGATCCAGGGATTAATCCGATTGCCAATTCTTGGAGTCAGGAAATAATTAAATTTTCCCCTTAATGGGGTTTTTTGTTTGCCTTCCTCTGGATCAAGAAGTTAGTATAGATATAGAATAAAGTATCTGTTGTCTAAATTTAGCATACTGTAGGTTGAACTTGATTGACGTACGTCTTTTTTCAACCTCATCTACTATGTAACTATGTAACTATGTAACAGGTAATTTTGAAAACATTGTCTTTAATTCTTTCTGGCTTGAAAAATGTGCTTTGAGAGTTTACAGTAGTTACAGTACCCATTATTTTGACGTAAGACATGATCATCACTCCAAGCTCAAACAAACATATTGCAAATAACTGTTAATAAGTATCTCCCATATGTTATTAAAATATTAAATGAGTAAAACATCCTACCCTTAAACTCCCATTTTAAATGAATGTATGCAGACTGCACATGTAACTGTTTTGTTCGTGTCCACCTTATTTTCCATGGCCAATTAAGCATATGTTTATATTATTGATGTGTACTACACATGAAAGAGACATGAGTTTTCAAAGGGTTGTACACATGCTTACATCGGGAGAACACTCTGGACTGGCCCTTTAAATGTAGTATTTATCTGGGACGCAAATAGCAGTTGCATGTACTGTACCAATCTGTGCTTTGAATCTATATATATAAATTTGAAAATCTTGTTTGTGAGTCTCTGTGGACCATTTGATTGGTCCGTCGGTCCGCCCGCCCTCCCACGGCTCCCATGGGCCGGTGTGTCTGCCCCCCTCCCCTGTGTCCCGCCCCCCCCATGGCTCTCATTGGCCGGTACGCTCTAACCCAGGGCTCCCCAATCCCCAGGCACACTGCTGCTGCTGCTTGAGGTGAGGAAATGCTCACTGGTGGTGGTGTTGGGTGTTGCTGCTGGGGGGAGGCTTGACTGAGTTTTTGCCCCCCCCCCCCACCCAGCAGCTCCATTTTTGACCCCCCCAGCTCCGTTTTTTACCCCTCCCCAGCTCTGTTTTTGACCCCCCCAGCTCCATTTGTGACCCCTCCCCAGCTCCGTTTTTGCCCCCCCAGCTCCGTTTTTGCCCCCCCAGCTCCGTTTTTGCCCCCCCAGCTCCGTTTTTGACGCCCCAGCTCCGTTTTTGCCCCCCCAGCTCCGTTTTTGCCCCCCCAGCTCCGTTTTTGCCCCCCCAGCTCCGTTTTTGCCCCCCCAGCTCCGTTTTTGATCCCCCAGCTCCGTTTTTGACCCCCCTAACACACAGTGACAAACACACACAGTGACACAGTGACACACTGAAACACACACACTGACACACACACACACACACACACACAGTGACAGCCCCCCTTCCCCCCAGCTTCGTTTTTGACCCCCCAACACACACAGTGACAGACACACTGACACACACAGTGACACCTCCCCCTCCCCCCCTCCCCTGCTTTCCCCTCACCCGCCTCCCCTGCCTTCCCCTCACGCCGCCTCCCGTCTCCTGCCTCTGCCTTTCACCCACCCGCCGCCTCACACCCCTGCGCCCCACAGCCGCCACCCGCACTCAACAGACACCTGCCACCTGTCACCCACCTGCCGCCTCTCACCCACCCGACACACGCCTGCCGCCTCCCGCCCCTACGCACCGACACCACTGACCAGCCATCGCACCCACTCACCACCCACCCGCTGCCTCCCACCTCACACCCACCCACCACACTCACACCCCTACGCACCGACATCACTGACCAGCCACCGCCCGCACTCACCAGACACCCGCCGCCTCACACCCTAGCGGGACCCCCACCCACAGCCAGCGCTCACTAACCACCCGCCACCCGTACTGAACACCCACCCGCCGCCTCACACCCGCTCACACCCTAGCGGGACACACACCTCACATTTTACATCATTTATGTCACCAAAATATACATTGTACTGTGGTGTCTTTACAATAAACCATTTTTAAACAACAATATCGTATTACATTTTCTTCCATGTTTCTTTACAACATTATTATACAACCTTTCCACAAATAGTCATCCTATTGTTACCCTATTTATACATAATACTACCTATTACGGATTTACATCCCGGGCAACGCCGGGTATATCAGCTAGTATACAATAAAATTCTAGTTGTAAACGGTTAAATATTTACAGAGCATTTCAATAAATTAGCCCCTTGGTTCTTGGTCTTCACTCTCCACCTCAGGCTGATAAATACTATACCCCTACTACATCAGGCAAAGTTACTTGATGTGCTATCTGCTACAGGTAACACTAACTTTTCTGTCTCAATCCATGCAAATGTAATTGTTAACTCTTCATGCAAGGATTCCCATTTTCATTGCTTTGATTTATTTTGTCTACATTAATTTTGCATTTGCCATACTTGTGTATAATAAAAGATCTGTGGGTCTGTTATGTATGGCCTTTGCTTTTATAAGAATAAACAGTAGTGACAATGGAACCAGAATGATCAGGCATTAAGCAATCATAAAGTGTTATTTGCAATTATTTTGTCATTATTGATGTTGAAAAAGGAATAGCACTAATAAAATTAATCATCCTGCACAAGTAATATTATAGTAAAGAATACCCTATTTAGAATTAATGACCTATTAGACAGTCATCAACTCTTGAAAATGTGTTCCTAGTTATATACACTGCAAGACAGATGGGAGGAGGAACTGTATTTATTATCCCTCATTAAATGTCATACACTTTGCTCTTAAGGACAATTTTCCCATTTCATATCACATAGGCTCTACTATACAACATTTATTTTTATTTGCTACCCCAGTGAACAGCGTAATAAGAAAATGGGATTGATGATATTTTGTATTGCTTCTACAAGTGACATACTGTATGAAGAAACACACCAACCTACAAAGAAAATAAACAATTATATATATATATAATTATTAAGGTTATGGTGGGTAAAAAAAGTGACAAAAACCCTCCACAGTAAAGCATAAAGCAACTGTAAATATTACTGTATGTTCATTTGCATGTCTTAGACAGGTCTGCAACCCTGTCTTTCCCCATTATCGCCCAGCATACAGCGCTTCCACTGCAGCAAGGGATTCTGGGAAATGACATGCAAATGAGCACTCAGTGCCACCTTTTGTCTCAAGCTCGTATTACACAAGCAAATCCTCAAACCAATGTGTGTATATATATATATATATATATATATATATATATATATATATATATATATATATATATATGTATGTATATATGTATGTATATGTATGTATATATGTATGTATATACACACACACACACACACTGTATGTATATATATACTGTATGTATATAATAACGGAAATAGCCGTGTTAGTCCAGTTGCGATAGTGCAGAATAAATTAGTACTTCAGTATTAGGTGATACCTTTTTTATTTGGACTAACAATTGATGTAGTAAGACAAGCTTTGAGAGTTTTTCTCTCTTCCTCAGGTAAAGCAATACTGATTTACAAAGGATTCTACAGTATGTTTTAAACCGAGATTAGAAAAAAAAAGGGAAAGAAAAGGAAAAAAAAAAAAACCAAAGATGTAGATGAGGTGGGGTGAGAAAGGGATGTTTGAAGACACTGGAAGGGTAATAAAATGGTGGCAAGGAAGTTGAGAATAAGGGATGGGAGGGGGCTGTACATCAACAGCAGCACGGAGGGGGAGGGGATGCTTGAGGGGGGGGGGGGGGGTGGAAGGTATAATACCTCCAAATAAATACATTGCAGCAGTCAAGGGGAGGCACATTCGTTTGCCCACAGTCTAAATGTTAACACTGTTGAGTGTCCTGTTTTGCACATTCACGACTTATGCTTGTATAGATTACGAACAATCCAAAGGCATGCACAACGATGGTAACAGAACAAGTATGTTCAAAGTGTTTGGACACGAGCACTGTTGCCGTACACTGAAGTTTGGTATCCCAATACAAATTGAGGGATTATACAGTGTATAATCGATGACTCCATTAACAAATTGTATGCATAGGCACTGGAGTTTACTTTCAGCGTCACCTGTGGGTGGATATTAGTACAATAAGTGCTAGTGACATAGAATAATACTTACTCAGTGCATAAATACAAACAATATTAGTGCAGTATATACATAATCATTTGTCCATTGCAAAAGAAGTCTAGCTGCTGCCTAAAAGTCTAGATGATTTTCTTGAAACTAGAATGTGAATCTACAGTACTGTGATTAAAAGACTTTTATGGCACCTGGGCGAATAAACCTTAGTGAAATTGGTCTAAACACAAGCAACCCCGTTCAGATGATTATCCGTCTGGTTCAGCTTTTCTTGTTACGTTTTTGTTTAAAGATATTGTAGTGATATCAGCCAGCAAAACCTCATATATGTAGGAGACAAGAAAAGACAAAACATGCCTCAATAGTGCATTACCTCTGATAATATATATGTGTTCAAATCTGAAATGATCAATGATTGACTTCCAGAAGGATAATTAAAAAATTTAAAACTCCATATGAATCAATAAAACAGATCACCATTGCAATCTCCACATAAAACAAATTGTGAAAGGATGTTGCACCATGTGCATAAGCTTGATGCTCTTCTCTCCGCCAATATAAAAATTGAAATCCTATTTACAACAGGTGCGTAGGACATGCCTAGTAGGTGGAACCTAATGCTTCATACAGTCACTGCAAAACCCATTGCGCTTCTCTTGAGTAGAAATATTATTGTAAAATAAATGTAGGTTGATGTTAATATGGCCTGTTGTGAATTTCCTCACAGTGATGTGTAAAGTCTGTTCTCATCATTAGATAATGGTAATCTCATCTGCGCTCCTAACCAAATGCTGTTTGCAAAGCAGGATTTGGCAATTGTTTTGCATTACATTAGTAACTATAATTTTGATTACATCACGTCTGGTATAAAGGCATTGCTGCTTTAAAGCAGAAGTCTGGGCTAATTGTTTTTTGGGGGTTGAGTTATTTTTTGTTTGACATTTTCTAAACTAGGGGGTCGCTCAGATCTTATCCATGGTTTCAGATATATACAGTACGTAATTTCTCTAACAGGCAAGAATACTTGCCCAATGTACAAAATATTGCCACTGTGCTCCGGTGGCCAATAGAAATCTCTAATTGGGAGATATCGCAGCTTGTATAGGTGACCTACTGCCATATTTGTAGTTTGTTTGTGCACTCACTGGCACAAAACCCCCCTGAAATACTGTATATTGGAAATTGGAGGTCTTCAGAAGTGGGGGTACTGCAGATCAGATTCAATTAAAGCACTATCGAAAATGTATGCCAGAAATGGGGACTGCTGCTTTAAAGATCAAGGAAGAACTCCCAAAGTGTTTTCTACTGTTTGTGTTTGTGTGTGTGTGTGTATGTGCATATATATATTTATGTGTATATATATATATATATATATATATATATATATATATATATATATATATAATGTATGTATATATATGTGCAGTGGTTGACAAATCACCAAAAAATCTACTCGCCACACAAAAAAATCTTCTCGCCACCTAGTACCAAACGTGTGCTGCTTGGGCCAATATTTACTCGCCCGGGGGTTAAATCCACTCGCCCGGGGCGAGCAAATGTATAGGTTTGTCGAACACTGTATATGTGTATGTATATATATGTGTGTACAGTATATATATTTATATATATATATGTATTGTGACAAACGGCTTACTCCGGGGCTCCACCGTCTGTCCAGGACTGTTAGAACACGGTCTTTTAGGGTAGGTTAAATGACGAGGCATAACGTGCTGTTCCTTTTAACAGGCTACTGCCTGGTTTATTCAGTCCCAGGCACTGAGACTGCCACACTGTATACAAAATGAACACAAGAAAAACAAAAGCCTGCTCACCTGAGCAATAACTTAACTGAGGTTTACCCTGGCTAGGATTGGGGCGGCTTATCCGCTTCCAATAAACAAAAATAAGGAACTTTGCAATTTGATAAAGATACAAAATGATTTAACCTGTTTGGGGAGAGGCTTTTCCCCTCTCTGCTTCCAGCAGCCTTCCTGCCTCCAGTCTCTTGGGGAGAGAGAAGAGGAACCAGGAAATCAGCCTTAAATACCTGATTTCTAACTAGCAGGACAGGTGACAGAAATCAGGCAGCAGACAAACTCTGGTCTGGATCCCTCATCCCTCAGTTCCAGCACTTGCCAAACTGTGGGATGGAGTGCATGCATTCTGAGGCTGCACTTTTCAGCCTAAACAGGATAGAAACTGTTCAGTATCCTGGGAGACCTATATATGGAATTTATTACCATACCCTGGTTTCTGTCACATATCCTCCCCCCCAGCTCAGACCTCGAGGGATGAGCGACCATGGATATTAGGGAGTGCATCCTTGACAACCCGTCAGCATTGCCATGTTTGTGCCCTGTCCTGTGTTCCACAGAAAATTTAAAGGGTTGTAGACTTAGGAACCACCTGGTCACTCTAGCATTCTTCTCTCTGTTTTGACACATCCAGGTGAGGGGTGCATGATCTGTGACCAACCGGAATTTTCTCCCCAACAGATAGTATTTGAGCGTCTCTACAGCCCACTTTATTGCGAGACACACTTTCTCGACTATAGAGTAATTTTTCTCCTGGGGATTTAGTTTCCTACTTAAATAAAGGACGGGGTGCTCCTCACCTTGAGACTCCTGGGAGAGTACAGCCCCCAGCCCTACCTCAGATGCGTCGGTTTGGACTAAAAACTCTTTAGAGAAGTCAGGTGTGACCAACACTGGTTGGGCACAGAGAGCTTCTTTCAGGCTTCTAAAGGCCTGTTTGGTTTTGGGGGACCACTTTACCATTAGCAGCCCTCTTGCTTTTGTGAGGTCGGTTAGTGGGGTTGCCTTAGTTGCAAAATTGTGAATAAAACTTCTATAGTAACCAGTTAGTCCCAAAAAGGTCCTTACTTGTTTTTTTGTAACTGGCCTTGGCCAATTTTGTATCGCCTCTACTTTGAGTTTTGGGGTTTGAGTAAACCTCTGCCAATAGAATACCCCAGATACTTGGCCTCCTCCAGACCAATAGTGCATTTAGCGGGGTTAGCAGTTAGTCCAGCAGACCGAACTGAGTCTAGCACAGCTTGGACCTTTGGAAGGTGGGATTGCCAATCTTCACTATGGATTACCACATCATCCAGGTAGGCGGCAGCATACCGAGCATGTGGTTTTAAAATTTTATCCATCATTCTTTGGAATGTGGCGGGAGCTCCATGTAAGCCAAAAGGCAGCACCCTATACTGAAAGGGGCCATCTGGGGTTGAGAAGGCCGTCTTTTCTTTTGCCCTTTCTGTGAGGGGAACCTGCCAGTACCCTTTTGTTAGGTCTAGGGTCGTGAGATATCGGGCTTTGCCCAGTCTCTCTACCAGTTCATCTACCCTGAGCATAGGATAAGTATCAAATTTTGACACAGCGTTTAGTTTACGGTAGTCATTGCAAAACCTTGTTGTACCGTCTGGCTTTGGGACTAAAACTATAGGGCTGTTCCACCCACTTTGGGATTCCTCAATTATGCCTAGTTTTAGCATTTTTTTTTTTTTTTCAACTTCAATTTTCTTTATTGGGGATACACATTCTGACAATATATCACAGCCCATTGTAGTACAATACCCCAACATCTTTTTTTTTTTTTTTTTCCTCTTTAACAACATCTTTCAATTATTAAGGCTACTTTGGTTTGAAACAGAGACAGTACGTAAAGAACATACAAGACAAACCGGACATCGGACAAGGGAGGGGGAGGGAAGGAGGGGGTGAGGGGGTGAGGGGGGGGGGGTGGGGTCCACTCCAGAAGTTTCTGCCGTCGAGGAGTCAGTTTACATCTTCTTTTCCGTGTAGGTAATTCTTTTTGCAATCCTGCTTCTAGCTCTAGTTAATCACCTTACCTCTGTACAGTAGGTTCGTCGGGTTGTTACTTAGGGAGCTGTCTTCTACCTGTACGTCTCTATGTGTCTATCGGTTTCTGCCATCCAAAGGAGAACGCGTTCGCGATTATTATAGCAGAATTGCGGTGGTGTCCACCCCGGGGATGTCCGTCTGTGCTAGCCATGGTGACCAGACTTTCAGGAAGTTTGTGCCGGTGTCATTAACTAAACTCGTTAATTGTTCCATCCGACAAACAAGCCAAATTCGATTTCTAATCTTTGGGATAACTGGAATTGCTGGCTGCTTCCATAATGCTGCAATCTCGCACCTAGTGGCTATTGCGAAATGCGTTATTAATTTGTGTGTCGCATTTGGCATACCCTGGACCCGCCTGCCCAGCAGGAACAACCACGGGTCCAGGGGGATCTCCCAACCGAGAATCCGCTGTAACCAATCTCTAATCTGTTCCCAAATCGGGACCACTTTAGCGCAAGACCACAGCATGTGTTGCAGGTCGGCCGCCTCTCCACACTGTTTTGGGCAGAGCGGGGAGTAGCCCTTAACAAATTTAGCCAATCTAGTTGGGGTGTAGTACCACCGCATCAGGACCTTATACGCGTTCTCCTTTAGTGTGGTACAGATGGAACTTTTAGCAACTGCTTGTGTAATCTGCTCCCACTCCTCGTCCTCTAGCGTCTCCCCTAAGTCTGTCTCCTACTGTCGGATGTAGTGTAACCGCGTCTCGCTTGTCGTTTTCGGACATACCACTTCCATGTACATCCTAGATGTGAGTCCCCTTGTGTCCGTATCTCTGGAACACAGCTGCTCAAAATTAGTACGTTTTGGTCTAATTGCAGTTTTGTTATAGAAATCCCTGATCTGGAGGTACTTAAAAAATTCTGTATTTGGGATATTTTTTGCGGATTTGATTTGTTCAAATGATTGTATACGTATCCTGTCCCTCAGATCATTAAGTCGGATAATGCCCGCTTGCGTCCAAAATTTCATATTCTTACTGTTCAGGCCCGGAGCGAAATCTGGGTTGCCGATGATTGGCGTCATAAGTGATGCCTTTGTGGTTAATTTACAACTAAATTTGGTGGCCTCCCACACCCGAATAGAATTGGCAATGGTCTGTAGCGGCGTGCCGATTTGACGCGCCCTTCCCTTGGGCAACCAGATCAACGTTTGGATATCAATTGGCGCACAACACTTTTTCTCCAACTCTACCCATCTCCTAAGGCTTGGGTCTGTGTGCCATTGGAGAATTTGGGCTAATTGAGCCGCTTTGTAGTAAGCGAACAAACAAGGTACCGCTAGTCCTCCCCTGGTTGTGGGTCTCATCAGGATACCCTTAGCAATTCTTGGATTTTTCTTATTCCAGATGAATTTCATTATTGCTGACTGGAGGGAAAAGATGTCAGAGTGCACCAATGGTATAGGTAGGCTCTGGAAAAGATTTAACATCCTTGGAAGGAGATTCATCTTCACGCTTTGTATCCTTCCAATCCATGAGATGCCCCCTTTTGCCCATATTCTGAGATCCTCTTCAGCGTCTTTATTAACCTGGGAAAGTTTGCTTTATATAGAGTTTTGTAGTCCCTTGTGAGATATACCCCTAAATATTTGATAGCGGAGGGTTGCCATTTGAAATTGAAGTTAAGATCAATCAGTTTTTCGACTTCTTTGGGAAGATTTATATTGAGGGCTTCTGATTTAGACTGATTAATCATAAAGCCAGAAATATGGTTAAATTTGTTCAGTATTTCGAAAACATTAGGAAGGGACGTGAGCGGTTTAGATAATGTTAAAATGACATCATCTGCATACAGGGCGGCCTTATACTCTTGCTCGCCAACTGAGATTCCCGTTATGTCGGGGCTATTTCGTATGTGTGCTGCCAGGGGCTCTACACACAGCGCAAACAGCAGCGGCGAAAGTGGACACCCCTGTCTCGTTCCACTTTTTATGTGGAATTGCTCAGAGGGAAACCCCTGGTGCCTCACTCTTGCCGTAGGGCTCTCATATAGTGCCATGATGGCCCGCATGAGGCTTCCTCCAAAGCCAAAAGCCCCCAGCGTTTCTGATAAGTAGGGCCAGTCTATTCTATCGAAGGCTTTCTCCGCGTCTAGACTCAACACCATAGAATGTATATTTTTCTTTTGGGCCAGATCAATCAGGTTTATGATTCTTCTGGTGTTGTCTGCCGCTTGCCTTCCTCCGATAAACCCTACTTGATCCGTGTGAATTAACCTGGGAAGGACACTACCCACCCTGTTCGCTATAAGTTTAGAGTAGATTTTGATATCCGAATTGATCAGTGAAATGGGCCGGTAGCTCTTACAGTCTGCCGGGTCCTTTCCAGGTTTGTGGATCACCGAGATAGAAGCCTGGAGCATCTGTGCCGGGAAGGAGTCCCCCTCCAGTACACCATTAAACAGTTTTAGCATATGTGGGGCTAGAATTTTAATATATTTCTTATAATATAGATTAGAGAAGCCATCGGGCCCCGGTGCTTTGGCCGGTTTTAATGCTTTGATGACTTCTTTGAGTTCTTCCAGGGTAAAGTCCGCCTGTAGTGCTTCACGCTCTGCCCTTGCTAAGGTTGGTAAATTTGCCTCTTTCAGGAAAGTGGACAATAGGTCCCCCGTTTTCCTGTTATGGGTGACCTTATCTCCATTATAAAGTTTTTCATAGTAGATTTTAAATTGCTCCACTATTTTCCCAGGTATGGAGGTAAGGTCTCCTTTTTGGTTCCGAATTGCGTGGATAGAGTTATTTTGAAGCTTCTTTTTTAGCTTATTGGCAAGTAGTGTATCAGGTTTGTTCGCTTTTTCATAGAATTTCCGGTTAGACCAAGCCATTTCCTTCTCAGCCTGGGAGGTAAGGAGGAGGTTGAGTTTAATTTTGGTGTCTAGCAGTTGTTTGAGTATATGTGTCTGTTTATTAGATTTGTGCAGGGTAGAGAGTTCCGCTATTTGGATTTCTAAGGCCTTAGTTTTTTTCTCTCTTTCCCTTTTCCGTTTGGCTGCCAGATTCATCAATGTCCCCCTGAGAGTCGCCTTATGAGCTTCCCATAATGTGGCTTGTGATGCCACACTTCCCTCATTCTCCTCAAAATATTCCTGAATTCTAGCCCCTACTTCTCTTCCGAGATCCGGGATCTTTAAGAGGATCTCATTTAGTTTCCAGTTCGCTCTAGGTCTGTCCAGCGGGATTAGTGTGCACCGCAGCTCTATTGGTGCATGGTCAGACCATGAAATATCATGGATCTCTGTGCGAGAGACCCCAGGGACCATACCATTAGACAAGAGGAAGTAGTCTATCCTACTGTATGAGTTATGTGGGTGAGAGTAGAAAGAATACTCTCGTTCTCCTTGATGCAGTTCTCTCCATATGTCAATTAGTTGACAATTTGCTATACCTTTTGTTAGAGTTAATACGTCCTGTCTGTGTTGTTTGTTAGTGGTCGTGCATCGGTCTAGACTAGGGTTAAGGACTCTGTTCCAGTCGCCTGCCAGTATGATATTGCCTTTTGCAACTTTACTTAGTTTATTGAAGAAGCCATTGAAAAAGGATGTGGCGTTATCATTTGGGGCGTATACAGTAGCAAATGTTATTGGGGATTCTCGGATGAAACCCGTGATGATCAGGAATCTCCCTTCTTTGTCCTGGTACGTTTTGGCATGCCTATATGGGATATGATTATGAATTAGAATGGCGACCCCTCTCTTTTTAACTTGATCTGATGCTAGGAAATGGGTTCGGAAGTTTTTATCGAAATACTTGGGGAAGTTAGTTTGGGAGAAATGTGTCTCTTGTAAGAAGGGTACCTCTGCGCCCTTACGTCTATAATCTCTAAATGCGACTCGCCTTTTAGCCGGGCTATTCAGGCCCTTAACATTATGGGATATTAGAACTATATCCTTACTCATTAGTGGAGCTGTGCTGATCCGGCTGTCGTAGTTGTTCTCTGCCGTCTCGGGCAAGTCCACTTCTGTCCTTCCAGTGAGCTCCAGCCACCTTTATCTTGATGGCCCCATCTGTAGGGATGAAGGGAGGGGGACACACACGAGGGAACATGGGGGTGAACATGTACACAACATCACAAGAAAACTCAGAAACAATCAAAACATATAAACTTTCTCGGCGTTCTCTTTCCTCCTTCCTTCCGCCGAGATTTCCTCCTTTGGGTTTATAGTCCAGAATTCGAATGTTAGGACTCGAGGCCGGGTGTTTACCTCCTTTCCCCGAACATCCAACCCAAAGGGTTGCGCTAGTGTGCATAGGGAATTTTCCCCTATTTACTAACGCCAGGCCCATGCAGACTTCAGGGCAGGCTACCTCCCACCTCTCCCGCCTCTCCCCTCCTAATAAACGTTAAACTTCTCACCCACTGAACTTAGGGTAAACCAACCAAATCCCCGTAATCCTGTGTCCCTTATTACTATAGCGCTGGTCTTGTCGCATTTGCAGTCCTTAGTCGTTTGTTGCGGTGCTCCCTGACTTCCTCCTTTCTGGATTTTGTATCCCTTCCCCCCGCTCAGCTCTGCCTATTGTCTATTTCTGCCTGGGCTATTGCTCTATCCCATTTCACGGATGCTATTCCATTATCTTCTCTTAGAGTCTATTCCCTTATCCTCCATCTGTCTTGGGCTCAGCACAACCTTCCTGCCTCCCTTCTTGTAACGTTCTCATATCTTCCTTCGTTTCCCCCCCCCTCCTCTTTCCTCCCCCCTCCTCTTTCCTCCCCCCTCCTCTTTCCTCCCCCCTCCTCTTTCCTCCCCTTTCTACTTCCCCCTCACTGTCTTAACACTTTCTGCTCTCCAACTGCTATGGATACCCTCCTAGTTTGTCATCTCTCTTTGCACCGTTGCGTTAGCTCTCTGTTCTTTCTTCTATCTTTGCTGCCTCCCTTGCTACTTTCCAAACCTTCTTAAACACCTGCTGTGCCCTCTTCTCCCCCACTCTCTCCTGTTCCCCATTCTTAATCCTACTATCCCCATCCTTTTACCTTTCTATATTCTCCTGCTAGTGTTGTCCTCCCAGCTATCGCTATGCTACTTTTAGTGCCTGCATACTACCTCCTTAAACTGTTAGTCATCTTACCTGCTATTCTTCCCTTCTCTGTGTGGGGTTTCCCCCTTCTCTACCCTCATCTACCTTTGTCCCGCCCTTCGCGCTGTCTACTCTTCCTTCTGTGTCTTGTCTGGGACTGCACCGGCGTCAATTGCTGTTTTTCGCGGGCGTTTGTTTGAATTTTTTGTTGAGGCTGTCTATTTTATGCCTGTGCGGGGAGTTGTCTCCGTCAGGCGCTCCTTCGCCACCTCTTGGGGCCTTCCGTTGTGCTGCCACCTTCAAGATGGCGTCTCTCTCACCGGATCTACCTCTTGTTTGGTGACGTCCTTCCGGTCCGGCGCCATTTTGGATTGAGCTTTCGTCCCTGGCGGTTGAGTGTGAGCGCGTTCCTGCTTCCCGCCTGAAGCTGCCTTCCGGCTCCTGCATCTCACCTTGGCTCCAGCTGCCTCGTGTGTCGCCGCCATCTTCTTTGTAAGGGAGCCATCGTGTTTTTCCTGGCGATGCCGCCGGGATCTTCCAAGCTGCTCTCACATATTGTCAAGGTAAGTGGTGTTAATATAATTGTTCATTTTTCAGCATTTGTCTTGCGGTTGAAGAACTGCGCTAAGGGAACGGTGCCAGGTTCAAACAACAGGACTTGGTGGTTATTCGTTACCCTTTTAACTTTAACCAAACAACATTAGAACTAACAGTCATTTTGTGCCATATTTTAGGCGTTATCTTGCTGTGCCCGGGGGGACCTTTGGGCTTGGGACCAGATGGGGTCTGGTGTAGGGCTCTCTGGGGTCAAACTTTCAGGGGCCTCTCCTAGTCCTAGTTTGTGCAGGAAAGCAGGTCCCTCTGCCAAGTCCTTTATTATGAAGGATCTGCCACTTCTTGCCACCATCAGTCCGAAGGGGAAGGTCCAACGGTACCTAACCCCTTTCTCCCGCAAGATTTTAGTGATCGGAAGCAGGTTTCGGCGGCGGGCAAGAGTGACCGGAGATAAGTCCTGAAATATCGAGAGCCTGACCCCTTCATACTCCACCACTGGAAGGGGTCTGGTGACAGTGAGAACTCTCTCTTTTGTTTTGTAATAGTGTAGGCGGATCACTATATCCCTTGGTGGTTCATTTTGTAGGGGCTTAGCCCGTAGGGCTCTATGACACCTGTCCATAGCCAGTGCTTCTTTGGGGGTCTCAGGGAGCAGCGTTTCTACCCATAGTGTAATGTATGCTTCGCAGTCCAGTACGCTCTCCGGTACCCCCCTGATTCTCAAGTTATTCCGCCTGTCGCGGTTTTCTGCGTCCTCTTGCCGTTCTCTTAATTCATTTATCTGCGCCTGTAGATCCAAGGATTTCTTATCCTGCCGTTTGATAGCACGTATAGACTGGTCTACCTTTGTTTCCAGGACCCCTGTCCTTTCTCCCAGTCCAGTTACTTCCCTATTTAGTTCTTTCAGTTCGGCCTGGAAAAACGATTTAAGGTCATTGCACAGCTTTGTGATGTCGCATTGCCTTGCCGGTCTTTGCTCTTGGAGGGTAAATTCCTCTTCTTCCCCGTCAGGTTCAGTTTCTGAGCCGGCATTCAAAAGCGGCGCCATTGCTGAGCCTGCACCGCGCGGCTCTGCCGCTCCGTAATACTCTGGCATCACCCGTTTTTTTCCAGGGTTGGGGGTTTTGCGGGACATCCTGAGTACTTGTGCTATATGGGGCTTTATTTCTGTGTTGTTCGGTCTCGATATTTGTGGGTTATATTTGACTTTATGGGGGTCGAGGCAGGGAGCTGTCAGGTTAGGCTGCCATACTCCTAGCCGTCGCGCATGCGCCTCGTTTTAGCATTTTTTTAACCTCTAAACTTATAGCCTCTCTTTTGGCCTCTGGGATTCGGTATGGTTTAAGGTTAACTCGGACCCCCGGTTCAGAGACTAGGTCATGTTCAATTACGCTACTTCTACCTGGCTGTGTAGAGAAGACTTCTCTGTTTCTTCTCACTAAATTCTGGACCTCTCATTTCTGATGAAGGGACAGTGTTTCAGCTATGCTAACCTCTGGGTCAGTTTCTCGATTCTCTGACGGGCTTGGGGGTACTAGGGTTAACAAGACCTCTCTAACTTTCCAGGGCTTAAGTAGGTTTACATGGTCAATTTGCTCAGATTTCCTCCTACCTGGCTGTATCACCTTGTTATTTACTTCTCCCACTCTTTCCAAGACCTGATATGGCCCATGCCACTTAGCAAGGAATTTACTCTCTACGGTGGGAACCAGAACTCACACCCTATCGCCTGGAAAAAAAATTCTGACCCTAGCACCCTTATTATACGTATTCCTCTGTGCCTCTTGAGCTTTTTCCATGTGTTCCCTCACTATAGGTAGGACTGCAGCTATGCGGTCCTGCATCTGGGCAACATGCTCTATTACACTTCTGTATGGGGTAACCTTGTGTTCCCAAGTCTCTTTGGCTATGTCCAGTAAGCCCCTTGGGTGTCGGCCATACAATAGTTCAAACGGGGAGAAGCCTGTGGATGATTGGGGAACCTCCCTAATGGCAAATAACAGGTATGGTAACAAACAATCCCAGTTTTTCCCATCCTTATCGACCTCCCGGCGTAACATGCTTTTTATGGTTTTATTGAATCGTTCCACTAAACCATCTGTTTGTGGATGATAGACTGAGGTTCTGAGATGCTTGATTTTTAGGAGTTTACATAGCTCTTTTGTTACTTGGGACATAAATGGTGTTCCCTGGTCAGTTAAGATCTCTTTTGGAATTCCGACCCAGGTAAACAGGACTATTAACTCTTTTGCTATGTTTTTAGCAGAGGTGCTACGTAAGGGAATTGCCTCCGGATATCGGGTGGCATAATCTAATATTACCAATATATGCTGATGTCCCCTAGCAGACTTTATTAGGGGTCCTACTAGATCCATAGAAATCCGGTTAAATGGTACATCTATTATGGGAAGGGGTACCAATGGACTACGATACGCTTTGAACGGGGCGGTGATCTGACATTCTGGGCATGAGGAGCAATAATTTGTAATTTCTGCCAGAACCGCAGGCCAATAGAAGCTTCGGAGAACCTTTTCTTTTGTCTTTTCCACCCCCAGGTGCCCCCCCAATGGGTGACTATGTGCGAGGTGTAATACTACATTACGGAATGTCCATGGTACCAACAATTGTTTAGTTATAATTGATTTCCTTTTATCAACCCGATATACTAGGTCATTCTCTACCTCGAAGTAGGGGTAGGCAAGTGACCTATCTGGTTGGCCCGGAGTACTATTCTGGTCCCGTATATTCCCCCTTGCTTCCGCTAATGTGGGGTCTTCCCACTGGGCCTTCTTAAAACTCCCAGGACTGACCTCTAGGTCAGCGAAGGTCTTATCCTGTTCTGGGGTGGTAAGCGCCTGTTCAACATCTGGATTTGGGGTATTCCCTACCAAGGTGGCCATGGGAAAGGGGATTTTACAGCACTCTTCCTCTTTACCCTTTTTATTTGGGCCCTTGTCAACCTCCATTTCTGAAAAAGGGAAAGGATTTGTTTCTTCTATTACTTCTTTATGGTCCGCTATTGAACTCTGGGCGCTATTCTGAGAGGAGGACCACATTTTTAGAAAATGGGGAAAGTCGATCCCTATTAACACATCATGTGCCAATTTGGGTACTATACCCACTTTGAAATCTAAAGAACCAAACTCTGTTTCAATAAGAACATCAACAGTGGAATATTCGTGATTATCCCCATGTATACAACAAATTGCCACTCTTTGTGAACTGTTTACCTGTTGTTTCCCAATGGGCAACAGGTATTCGGACACTAGTGTAACCATACATCCAGAGTCAAGAAGTGCCCGAACCCTCTTACCATTTACCTTTACAAATGCCCAGAGATGGTTATTCAAGGGGTCCTCTGGGCTAGGGCCCATACATTGAGACCACAACGAATAAGGTTCAACGCTGTTGCATTGCATTGGTTCAGTATTTAGTGGGCAAACGTTCGCGGTGTGGCCCCACTCATAACAATTTACACATTTAGGTACATAGTCTGTGTCCCACTTAGAGCCTTTTTTCGGCTCTCCATGTTGGCTGTTGTCCTTAGTATATGAGCCACTGTTGCTGGTGCTGTGTGAAGGCGGTCATCGCTCTTCAGCCCCCCTTAACCCTGGTACCCTTTTACCATCTCTGGAAGTGTCCTGGAACCTTGGGTGGTGGGGATGCTCCATGACTGTGGGTTGCAGGTGCTCTTCTGCTGCATTGTACCTTTCTACGAGGGCCACCAGCTCGTCTGCATTGTGGGGGTCACTCTGACTGACCCAACGGCATAGGGCAGAGGGAAGTTTCCTCAAGAACTGCTCCATGACCAACCATTCCACGATGTGGCTTGCTGAGTTGATCTCAGGTTGTAGCCACTTCCAAGCGAGGTGGATGAGGTCATGCATCTGGGATCGGGTAGCTTTATCCAACGTGAAGGACCATGCGTGGAACCTTTGGGTGTGAACGGCCGTGGTTACGCTGAGGTGGGCGAGGATCTCGAACTTCAATTTTGCATAGACGTTAGCTTCGGCTGGCTCTAGATCAAAGTAAGCCTTCTGGGGTTCGCCGCTTAAGAAGGGTGCGATTAGCCTCGCCCACTCAACTTCTGGCCAACCCTCTCTCTGTGCCGTGCGTTCAAAAGTGAGAAGATAGGTTTCAACATCATCCGAGGGCCCCATCTTCTGAAGGTAGTGGCTTGCCCTGGTCATTTTCGGGCCTGGGGCTGCGTCTGCCAGTGGAGTCTTAATGATAGTCCCTCTCAGGATCTCGAGTTCCTGCTGTAAGCCCTGGGCGAACCGTTGTTACTCCTCTCTCAGCAAGCGGTTTGTCTCTTGCTGGGTTGCATTCGCGTTTTGCAGGGCTGCATTCGTCTGTTGCTGGTTTGCATTAATCTCTTGCTGGGCTATTAGCAGCTGTTGCTGGGTTGCATTCGCCTCTTGCAGGGCTGCATTCGTCTCTTGCTGGTTTGCATTCGCCTGTTGCTGGGTTTCATTCGTCTCTTTCTGGGCAGCTACATTGCGTACCAGCGCACTCACCACGTCATCCATCTTGTTCGGGGGGGAAGAAAAAAAGAAAAAAAAAAACCTCTTTTTTTTAAAAAGTTCTTTAACCCGCAGACCTTTTAGTGTTCTGCCCGCATTCTCCACCATATGTGACAAACGGCTTACTCCGGGGCTCCACCGTCTGTCCAGGACTGTTAGAACATGGTCTTTTAGGGTAGGTTAAATGACGAGGCGTAACGTGCTGTTCCTTTAAAGAGGCTGGTATATTCAGTCCCAGGCACTGAGACTGCCACACTGTATACAAAATGACACAAGCAAAACAAAAGCCTGCTCACCTGAGCAATAACTTAACTGAGGTTTACCCTGGCTAGGATTGGGGCGGCTTATCCGCTTCAAATAAACATAAATAAGGAACTTTGCAATTTGATAAAGGTACAAAATGATTTAACCTGTTTGGGGAGGGGCTTTTCCCCTCTCTACTTCCAGCAGCCTACCTGCCTCCAGTCTCTTGGGGAGAGAGAAGAGGAACCAGGAAATCAGCCTTAAATACCTGATTTCTAACTAGCAGGACAGGTGACAGAAATCAGGCAGCAGACAAACTCTGGTCTGGATCCCTCATCCCTCAGTTCCTGCACTTGCTAAACTGTGGGATGGAGTGCATGCATTCTGAGGCTGCACTTTTCAGCCTAAACAGGATAGAAACTGTTCAGTATCCTGGGAGACCTATATATGGAATTTATTACCATACCCTGGTTTCTGTCACAGTATATATATTTATATGTAAAATATTTCCATAGGAAAAAAGAGGCAGCACTTTGTTGTAATCCAAAATAGGTGTATTAAATATAAAAAGCACACATAGACAAACCCAATGTTTCGGACCTTAGAGAGTCCTTCCTCAGGGAGGTGCTCATTGAGATCTGAAAGGTTGGGTTTGTCTATGTGTGCTTTTTATATCTAATACACCTATTTTGGACTACAACAGAGTGCTGCCTCTTTTTTCCTATGGAAATATTTTTTTCTATTGTATCTTATATCATAGTTTCCACACACATTTATAGTATTGCAACCCCCTCTTACTGTACATTTCTACACCTACCCACACCATTGGAATACACTCCCATTCCACAAACACCTTTTGTAAAGCATTGTATACACTGTGGGCGCTTTATAAATGTATATTTACTAACATACATACACACTCTTACATCCCTAACATTCAGGGAACATTTAACACCTCAAGTCATAAATCGCATACAGCACAGGTGGGAGGGATAGGTTTCAGTCACAGATAGCATTCCAAGATGCACTGTTTTTAAGTTAAACGTTTCTTGCTTTATCCATTGTAACACCGCTGGAAGAAGAGAGTAGTGTTTCTCGAAAACTCACACAAATAAAAATTATTTCGTTAACCACAGAACGATATTGTCTATTCGTTTTTTATTATTATGCTCGGCTAACACGGTACAGATACCTCTATCTATCTATCTATCTATCTATCTATCTATCTATCTATCTATCTATCTATCTATCTATCTACAGACGAGACCACGACTATTCTGAAGCTTGCCTTAAACTAGCCCGGTTACATTCTGGGTATGTGCTGGATGTAACCTGGCTAGTTTAAGGCAAGTTTAAGGCATTTCTGCATTGACTAATGACCCATAGGATTAACACAACAGCGGTCCCTGGCAGTCCCATTCAGTTTGAATGGGACTGCCAGGGACCCCCGCAGTTAATCTGATGGGCCATTAATCAATGCAGAAATGCTGGGTCTAGTTTAAGGCAAGTTTAAGGCATGTATCCAGCATGTACCTGGGTGTACCTTGGTCTTTTTGGCGATTGCCACTGGTTTGTGTTAGAATATTCGCAGTCTCTGCTGTATCTATCTTATCTATCTATCTATCTATCTATCTATCTATCTATCTATCTATCTTGTGATACCACCAGGGATTTCTAGGTGCTGGAACAGTTCAGTAACAGCTGCTGCCTAATTAATAAGGAAAACACAGAGAGCTGCCAGGGAGACACTGCTGAAAGTGAGTGAGAGAGACTGTTTCCCCAGAGAAGGGGGGGGGGGGGGTAAGAAGTGCTCCCCAGCTGTGGAAGCTGATTACAGAGGAACCTTCAGAGGAGTTTCTCTGGGCTCAAGTGGGGGGTGAGTTCTCCTAGGAAGAAAGGAGGAGAGACTGTGCTGAAGCAGGGGCATCTGCTTCAAAGGACTGACAGATAAGCAAAAGCACTTTATTGTTGTATGCAGAGACTGTGTTACATAGTTGCATATACCAGGGCATGTTTTTGGCTTGGGAACAAGCTTATCTGGTCATGCAGTTAGTGAGGACGAAAGCTATGGTGTAGCTAGCTTTCCCTAAAGGGATTAGGAGTTTTTTTTATGTGTTGTTTTGATTTAAAGGGGTGGTGGGCCTGCTATATGATTTAATCCCTGTAAATAAAACCCCTGCAGTTAAACTTTATACAGTGTTTCCGGCCTTAAATTGGGATAAAAGAGACTGCAACGTAGCATATATATATATATATATATATATATATATATATATATATATATATATATATATATATATATATATATATATAAACTAATACTGAGTTAAGTTATGGTGAGTAAAAAAAGTGACAAAAACCCTCCACAGGAAAGCAAATATGCAAATATAACTATATGCTCATCTGCATGTCTTAGGCAGGTCTGCAACCCCGCCTTTCCCCATTATCACCCAGCATACATCACTTCCACTGCAGCAAGGGATTCTGTGAAATGACATGCAAATGAGCACACAGTGTCACTTTTTGCCTCAATAACCATTCTTAACATGGTTCCCTATATGACACTATATACATATACATATACATATATATATATATATATATATATATATATATATATATACATATATACATATACATATGCATACACACATGTCTGTGAGTGGGTTTACTGGCTTTGCGTCTCATGATATCCATTGTTGAGAGATATTTTTGTCTTTTAAAGTTATGTACATATCATGTTTGCACTTTTTATTCAGTGTGCTTTCAGTATATTTGCTTGTATTAAGCATAGCTTGCATGTGTAAAAGTGCATGGTTATTTTGTTATTATTTAAAAAGTATGGTTTCATGTACTATTAGACATTATGGCCCATTATTTATTTATACACTGATACACGTTTAGTGGGCAGTGAATATTGTGATGGTTGTGGCATATTCATTTATAATAGATTAGTATTGTGCTTATTATTGCACTACCCGTAATAGTCATTACCTTTGTGGCAAATTCCCTAGAGGGATAGTTGTAAGGGGTTCAACTGAGCATGCGCGATCTAAGAGAGTGAGACTGATTGCGTGCGCACCCTTTCCCATGTTAGCAGGGACGCTGTCGGGTTGTTAGGGGTTTGCAGCGCATGCGCGATCTAGGAGAGTTAGATAGATTGTGTGCTCACCCCTCCCCTCATTGCCAGGGAAGCGATCGGGTTGTTAGGGCTTATTAGCGCATACGCGGTCCAAGAGAGCAGGATAGTCTGCGTGCGCAACGCTCTATTCATAGCTACGGACGCCGTCGGGTTGCCAGTGGCACGGCATAGTAGCGCATGCGCGGATATAGAGAGGTGAGTCTGTTAAGCTGTCAATACAGCACGATCGGGTTTACTATATGCGCACACCTTCCCCTATTATTTTAGATGCCTATTACTAGATTCAGATGTGTATGCATGGCCCCTCTTTATAAACATTATGCTCCAATTGTTGTATGTTCTTTTTGGTTGCCATACACGCGATCGGGTTGTCCAGTGACGTCATTACATGGACGACAGAGGTATACTATGTGACCATTCCTGCAAGGTTTTAGATGCCGTTATTTCATTGGTGCTGGTCAGTATCAGTATGTCTTACTGGCTGCCATATGTTGTGGGTTATACCTGGGATTGTAATTTTGGGGTTTTCATCATTGTTTTCAGGTGATTTCATGTATGTTATTAGGGGTATATATGGGTGCTTGTATCAGTCTGTTGTGCACTGCCCTGAGGAAGGTCCCTCTACGAGGACCGAAACGTTGGCGGCCCTGTGTTTCACAATACACTATTTTGTATCATCATTGCGGTGTGCTGTCTTCTTTGGTCATCAGGATCCCCCTGGTTACCATACGTCTATATGTTGCATATGGGACAAGCATCTGCCTTCCAACCAAAATGTGAGTGCAAATCTCCATACCATGACCATATTTTTTTAAGAGCTTTTTGCACCGCTTTATACATCTACTACCCTGATTTTAGCTGAAGTTTTGGGATCTCTATTTGATACAGCTTATTGTATTTTTTATGACTGTACTTGAGTTCATTTTTAATAGAAGAATTTGCAGACTTTGCTGGAATTTTCACTACATTATCAGACACTGCCAGTTTCAGCGATGCTGAGATAGCTAATATACGGTACGCTGAGTCGTTTGAATCTGTTTTGGGACCAGACAAACCGGTTGATATTTACAATTACCTGATTAAGCTCAAGAAACGAGAAGTAGATTTCTTTCTTCATGGTGTGACATCACAAAGAAAAGCTACTCCCGCGTGGTTTTAGAATCAGGAATCAGCCGGTCACCATTGGACACAACGATCCAGATTTTTGTAAAAAATGGATTGCCATTCTTAATAAGTGCTCTAGTGACCTTATGATTCTGGTCATAGAGCAATCTAGTAAAGAAATTGCAAAAATCCGATACGAGATAGATTTGATCCAAGGGGGAAGCAGGGTGATATGCTTACGGCTGATACAAGCACTAATTGGACAGACAAAATTCAGACCACAATTGACAGCTATAGGGAGAATCTCATCAAGTATAAGAAAGAAAAACTGCGTCTTGATAAAGCTGATTATAAAGAACGCAAGGTCTTTCGCTGGTTGCTAGGACTAGGGGAACTGAATCCTGGCCGTGGGGGACAGAGACGTAATACTACACGTGCATGGAAGTCTGCTTATAGATCAGGTTTACCCACGAGTGACACTGACTTTTCAGACAATACGGAGGGCTCTGGAAGTGATTTCTTTAGGTCCAGCGAACGCCGGTCACGCCAAACCACCGTTTCCCGATACAGACGCGAAGGGACCCACCAGGAGGGGTGGGCGAAAATCGGCGGTATCCAGAGCGCGAAAACAGGAGGCAGAGGACCTCGCGGACGCAGGCCAGCATGGTAATATACAACCATACAGACTTCACGTTGAACGCGGCATAGCTGAGCGTACTCTATAAAGGTCTTAGTTTTGTTCCGACTAATATACAACGCAGCTTTAACTGGGAAGTGGAAATGTATAAGTTTTACAGACAATTGAGACTTAAGTACTTTTTCATTAAACAGCCTCCATTGAATACCTCAATGAATACAAATACTTTTAAGTGCAGTAGTAATTTTGATCCTCAGATCAATAATCATAGCATTTCTGCTTTTATGAATGTTTTGGATAAGGAAACTAGTATGGACATTAAGACCAACAAAGTTAGCTATTACAACATCACACGAGAAGAAAAATTGGCTATTGATACACTCAGAAAGAATAAAGATATTATTATCCGCGCAGCGGACAAAGTGGGTGGCATTGTGTTACTCAAATATGTGGACTATAAAAAGGAAATAGAGGATCAATTATCCAATACATCCACATATAGATGCTTACCAGGGGATCCTACAGTGGAGTATAAAAAGGAAGTGGATTCTATCATACAGATGGGAATTTTGAACAACTGGATTTCTGAAGAAACGGGCAAATTTCTTACACAGCCCTTCCCTAGAATGCCAATTCTGTACACCTTACCTAAAATACATAAATCGGCCACGAAGCCCCCTGGAAGGCCTATTATTTCCGCCAGAGGATTTTTGTGCCATCCGCTTTCTCAGTTTATTGATTTTTTTCTTCAGCTTATGGTCATTGGTATGAGCTCTTATGTTAAAGATACTACCGATTTCATTTTGCAGATTGGAGACATCAAATTGGAAAAAATTGATTACTTTCTAGTTACTCTTGACGTTGGTAGTTTGTACACTAATATACCCCACAGAGAGGGGTTAGATGCTGTCAGATCTAAGTTTAGGGCCTTTACATCACATATGGGTCCACCGGTGGAATTTTTATTGTTGCTTATGGAAATTATCCTTAATAAAAATTACTTCAGATTCGAGAGAAATACGTTTTTGCAGCTCAGTGTTACCGCAATGGGGTCTAACATGGCCCCAGCTTATGCTAATTTATATATGGACATATATGAACATACCCATATTTTACATGATGCTCCACATGCAGGATGTATCAAGAAATATCTACGATACATAGATGATATCTTTCTAATATGGAACGGGCCAGAGTCTGCGCTCTTAGAATTTATTGCATACTTGAATCAAATTCCATCTACAATCAGATTTACAGCACAATTAAGTAACACTGAGATTTCTTTTTTGGACACCATAGTGTACAGGGCCGAAGGTGGCTTGGCTACTAGACTTTATCACAAGGATACGGACAGAAATACACTTTTGTACGCTACCAGCCACCACCCAACACCACTCAAGAAGGGACTTCATTTTTCCCAATTTCTCAGAGTGAAGAGGATTATTTCAAATCCAGATGAACTGGAACCTGCACTTTTGGACATGGCAAAACGTTTTCGGGATAGGGACTATGATCATAAAGACATTGAAGATGCCCTTAATAAAGCAAGAAGCCTTGACAGAGAGGTTTTGCTACAACCAAATAACAATAAACCTACGCAAGAACGATATCATTTTGTTAGTACTTTTTGCACCGCGTCCAATCGCATCAAACGCAGCGTACACAAAAACTGGCATATATTATCTAATGATAACAAAATTGGAAAAATCTGCAAGGATCCCCCTTTATTCTGTTATAAACGGGGCCGGAACTTAGGGGATATGCTGATGCAAACAGACCCGGTCGACAAGTATGTACTACCTAAATCTTTGCTTAATAGAAAACCTGGATCATACCGATGCCATGGATGTACCAATTGTGGTTTTATGCAAACGGGTTCCAGTTATTCCCACCCTCACAGTGCGGCTCAAATCAGGATCAAACATTTTCTTAACTGTGAGTCGCGCTTTGTCGTTTACATGATCAAATGCCCTTGTGGCCTTCACTACGTGGGCAAAACCACACGTACAGTATGTTAAAAGAAAGAATCGCGATCCATCGTTCTACTATCAGAAAGGCATTGAATAGCACGGATGACAACACTGAGCTTAAATATCTGCCGGTTGCTAGATATTTTAAAGAAATGCGACATTCTTTGGCCACTATGCGCTGTATGCCCATCCTTCAAGTGCAGCCACCGCCTCGCGGTGGTGACAGGAATAAGATGCTTTTGCAACAGGAAGCAAGATTAATTTATGAGCTCAAGACCATTTCACCTTATGGACTTAATGAGGATTTAAAGTTAAGCTGTTTTTTGTAAAATTGTTTATTATCATTTTTCAGTTTTTCACTGCGTATGAATTCCACAGTACTGTTTAGTTCTTTCCATTCCCCTTTCCCTGTATGTTTTATTTTGTTCACTTTCTTCACACTTTGGTGTCTTTCATCACTCGGTGACCTACAGTAGGTTTGACATCTATCAGCAGCACATTATATAGGCTAGCATGGAGTTTACACTGAGCGTTATGATATCCATTGTTGAGAGATATTTTTGTCTTTTAATGTTATGTACATATCATGTTTGCACTTTCTTTTCAGTGTGCTTTTAGTATATTTGCTTGTATTAAGCATAGCTAGCATGTGTAAAAGTGCATGGTTATTTTGTTATTATTTAAAAAGTATGGTTTCATGTACTATTAGACATTATGAATTATTTATTTATACACTGATACACGTTTAGTGGGCAGTGAATATTGTGATGGTTGTGGCATATTCATTTATAATAGATTAGTATTGTGCTTATTATTGCACTACCCATAATAGTCATTACCTTTGTGGCAAATTCCCTAGAGGGATAGTTGTAAGGGGTTCAACTGAGCATGCGCGATCTAAGAGAGTGAGACTGATTGCGTGCGCACCCTTTCCCATGTTAGCAGGGACGCTGTTGGGTTGTTAGGGGTTTGCAGCGCATGCGCGATCTAGGAGAGTTAGATAGATTCCGTGCGCACCCCTCCCCTCATTGCCAGGGACGCGTTCGGGTTGTTAGGGGTTATTAGCGCATGCAAGGTTTTAGATGCCGTTATTTCATTGGTGCTGGTCAGTATCAGTATGTCTTACTGGCTGCAATATGTTGTGGGTTACACCTGGGATTGCAATTTTGGGTTTTTCATCATTGTTTTCAGGTGATTTCATGTATGTGATTAGGGGTATATATGGGTGCTTGTATCAGTCTGTTGTGCACAGCCCTGAGGAAGGTCCCTCTACGAGGACCGAAACGTTGGCGGCCCTGTGTTTCACAATAAACTATTTTGTATCATTATTGCGGTGTGCTGTCTTCTTTGGTCATCAGGATCCCCCTGGTTACCATACGTCTATATATATATATATGTATATATATATATATATAGATATATATATATATATATATATATATATATATATATATATATATATATATCTATATATATATATATACTAGCTGATATACCTGGCGTTGCCCGTGATGTAAATCCGTAATAGGTATTATTATTTATAAATAGTTGAAAAGAAACATGGAAGAAAATGTAATACGATATTGTTGTTTAAAAATGGTTTATTGTAAAACACACCACAGTACAATGTATATTTTGGTGACATAAGTGATGTAAAATTTGAGGTGTGTGTCCCGCTAGGGTGTGAGTGGGTGTCAGGCATCGGGTGGTTGTTCAGTATGGGTGGCTTGTGGGTAGTGGAGTGCTGGCTGTGGGTGTGAGTCCTGCTAGGGTGTGAGCGGGTGTGAGGTGACGGGTGTCTGGTGAGTGTGTACGGCGGCTGGTCAGTGATGTTGGTGCGTAGGGGTGTGAGTGTGGCGGGTGGGTGGTGAGTGGGTGCGGCGGCTAGTCAGTGATGTTGGTGCATAGGGGTGGGAGGCGGCGGGTGTGTGTCAAGTGTGGCAGATGGGTGAGAGGCGCAGGTGTCTGTTGAGTGAGGGCGGCGGCTGTGGGGCACAGGGGTGTGAGGCGGCGGGTGGCTGAAAGTCAGAGGCGTGAGGTGGCGGGAGTGCAGGCTGTGGGTGGGTGAAAGGTGGGAGAGCGGCGGGCGTGTGGGCGGCGATTGGGTGAAAGGCAGAGGCGGGAGTGTAACGGGTGGGTGAAAGGCAGAGGCGGGAGGGCGGATGAAAGGCAGAGGCGGGAGGTGGCGGGAGTACGGGCGGCGGGTGGGTGAAAGGCAGGCACAGGAGGGGGGTGAAAGGCAGGGGCGGGAGGGGGGTGAAAGGCAGGGGCGGGTGGGGGAGGCAGGGGCGGGTGGGGGAGGCAGGGGCGGGTGGGGGAAGCAGGGGTGGGGGGAGGCAGGAGGCAAGGGGGGGTGTCACTGTGTGTCTGTCCCTGTGTGTGTCATTGTTTCTGTCCCTGTGTCTGTCAGTGTGTGTGTCAGTGTGTATGTGGGGGGGTGGGGAGGGGGGGTCAAAAACGGAGCTGGGGGAGGGGTCAAAAATGGAGCTGGGGGAGGGGTCAAAAACGGAGCTTGGGGGAGGGGTCAAAAACAGAGCTGGGGGAGGGGTCAAAAATGGAGCTGGGGGAGGGGTCAAAAACGGAGCTGGGGGAGGGGTCAAAAACGGAGCTGGGGGAGCGGTCAAAAAATGGAGCTGGGGGAGGGCTCAAAAACCGAGCCGGGGGAGGGGTCAAAAACGGAGCTGGGGGGGGAGGTCAAAAACGGAGCTGGGGGGGTCAAAAACAGAGCTGGGGGGGTCAAAAACGGAGCTGGGGGGGGTCAAAAACGGAGCTCGGGGGGGTCAAACACCCCCCCCCTCCAGCAGTAGCAATTTCTCACCTCAGGCAGCAGCAGTGTGGCCAGGGGTTGGGGACCCCTGGGTTAGAGCGCACCGGCCAATGAGAGGTGTGCAGGGGCAGGTCGGCCAAGGGAGCCATCTCATTGGCCTGAGGCGGAGTGATGGGCCAAAGGTCCAATGTGATTGCCCCTAGACATAGGGACATACAATGTTTAAAAAAAAATAATAAAAAAATATATATATATATATATATATATATATATATATATATATATATATATATATATATATATATATGCAAATACAACTGTATGCTCATCTGCATGTCTTAGGCAGGTCTGCAACCCCGCCTTTCCCCATTATCACCCAGCATACCGCACTTCCACTGCAGCAAGGGATTCTGGGAAATGACATGCAAATGAGCACACAGTGTCACTTTTTGCCTCAATAACCATTTTTAACATGGTTCCCTATAGGATTAAGCTTGCTGCATGGTCACAGCTTTGAGCACAGCCAGGGTTAAGGTGCATACCCAGAAAACCACCCACAGACAGCTGTTTCGACCTTGATGGGTCTCATCAGTGTGGGGTTGATTTTAACTGGGTATGCAAAAGAGGCTATGGGATAGGCTATACCATAATACTGAGTTAAGTTATGGTGACAAAAACCCTCCACAGGAAAGCAAATATGCAAATATGCAAATACAACTGTATGCTCATCTGCATGTCTTAGGCAGGTCTGCAACCCCGCCCTTGCTGCAGTGGAAGTGCTGTATGCTGGGTGATAATGGGGAAAGGCGGGGTTGCAGACCTGCCTAAGACATGCAGATGAGCATACAGTTGTATTTGCATATTTGCTTTCCTGTGGAGGGTTTTTGTCACTTTTTTTACTCACCATAACTTAACTCAGTATTATGGTATATATATATACACACACATATATATATACACACACACACAGTTGTGTGAAAAAGTATGTACACTGTTTGAATTTTATGGTTTTACATATCAGGACATAATAACAATCATCTGTTCCTTAGCAGGTCTTAAAATTAGGTAAATACAACCTCAGATGAACAACATCACATGACTTATTACACCATGTCATGATTTATTTAACAAAAATAAAGCCAAAATGGAGAAGATATCACAACATATCACAATATCCCTTGCTACCGTTTACATTTGTATACTTGCTTAAACTGAAAAATAAATATTTCAGTTATCAGAAAGGTTTTGGGAGAAAATTAAACTGCGACTATATTTATTGAACCGCAAAAACAGTAGTATATTTACTTTTGACTGCATTGAAGACTACTGCAAGAATTAGCAATGAAGTATGAGGCTTACTGAAAAAGAAAATGTTTTGTAAGCATCCAGAAAATAATAGATTGTATGTATATAGTGATGGTGCAAAGAAGCATCCAGGTACTGTAACAAGCATCTTAGACAAAAAACAAAACCTCTACATTTCAATTTATATTCCCCTAAAATAAAGGTGGAAATTAATGTCACGGTAGACCAAGCAATTTTCACCTTTTTCCCAGGATCGTACATTGAGCAAAACAAGTTCGTGAAATAAATTGTAAATTTATTCACAGAAAAAAGCAAACACACAATGTTACACGAACTACAGAAAAGACACACTTACTTGGGAACTGGAGTACAAACTATACTCTCGTAGGTGCAGGGAATACTCCATAACGATTTCCCCTGACTGAGATTTTAGCCTGCCCCGTCCTGGAACTGAAATCAGCCCGTAATTCCAGATGCCACCCCTCCCCTTTCTCCCGAGTTGGAATTTTTTAACTCGCTGGAACTTGGTGCTTAGCATCTTGGATAACTCCCCAAATCTGGTTGCAGGGGTTTATAATACCTCTGAGTTTAATTCACAGAACACTATCCCTATCAGAAGCGTGAGAACATTCTCTGTAGTCAATCATAGCAGGACATCTGGCTGCTGATGTCAGAGAAAGGGGTATAGCTTTCTGCATGGAAAGTTCCGCAGAGTCTGAAGAACCCAAATGACTGTTGGGTCCCTTTCCTCTGTCCCTCCTTGCTACCAAATGGCCCAACACCTCTTGACAACCTGGCTTTCCTTTGAGCCAGATGGCTAGGCAGACATGTCTCCTATGCAAATGCTTAGGCATGGATTTTTATACATACAGTATGACACCCTATGAACCATTCTTTAATAAAGTATAAACCTTGGGGTACCTTATACACATATGGGAAATAAGTTGGGGCTACCTGGGCTCCAAAAACAGGTGTCTGGGCGACGCGATGCAGCCCCAATGTAATTCAACCCACGAATCCACAAATAGTGCCTGCATGCCGGGAAGAATAAGGGAACCACCAGTAGCTGGGCCCCCTGAATTCCTGCAAACAGAAGGAATACATTTTCGCTCCAATATCCCACCTAAAACTTACATTCCCAAAATATGGAGTTTCTACGACACAGGGAACCCCAAAAGCCCCTACACAGGTCAGGTTTTTCTATACTTTACAGGGGACTTCCAGAGCCCACACACCCAATACAGGTTCTGGGACACCTTGGCACTAACTGGGGTACTCATATGTTACCTAGGGATCCACACAGCTACAGGAACACTTTTCATCCCTGTGCCTCATTTTACTGTGCACACGTATATATGTACTTAACACACTTTGTTAATAAAATATGCACTTTAAAAACGTAAGTCTTTCTGGTATGGGAAATAGAATAAAAAGCTGCACTTTATTTTTCACTAGCCATATTCCACACAAACCACTGCATAGACGGAATCCCGTCACAACCTTATATGTATGGTTGGAGCACCTCAGAACCCCTATACCAGTTTTGGGTGACCTGGGCATTTACTGGGTATCTCCATTAACCTAGGCACCCCTGGACTGTTTCAGGGAAACCTCACATCCCTATGCCCTTTTTACCTTTCTGGTCTGCGCTGAAGCAGGGAACCGACCCATGAACCCATATATAGGTTCTGGGTGACCTGGGCATTTACTGGACATCCCCATTAACCTAGGGACCCCTTGACAGTTTCAGGGACAACTCACATCCCTATGCACCTTTTACCTTTCTGGTCTGTGCTGAAGCAGGTAACCCCTAGTGGTGAGTCGCGGAAGCGTTTTCAAGTGTCTACATGTATCCAGGAATTAGACCAGATTCCTGGGTACATATTTAGGGGAACCAGCAACCCTGGACCCTTACAGCTACACTACCGACACACTTTATTAGAGTGTGGCCGGTACCGCAAGCCGGGAGATTTCCCGGCTTGCTAGTGGCCGCCCCTCGGCGTCGGGAGCGTGCGCCCCCTGCACGCGCGTCCAGGGGCTCCCCGAGGGAGCCCTGGTGTCCAGCGATCGCGGGACAGCGGCAGGGGGTTCCGGGGGACCCGGCGGACCCGGCAGCGGTAGGGAGAGTGCCCCGATCGGAGGGCGCTCTTCCGCTGCTTCGGCGCGCGCCCGTCACTCTCGGGCGCGCGCCAGGCTACTGCTGCGGCCAAGAACGGGCAAATGCTCGAATAAACTTGGCCGCAGCAGTACGACCGCCTTAGGATTGGCCATAGCGGCGCCGCTCTGATAACCGCGGCCAGACGCAGTCTGTTTTCTTTTTTTCTGGAGCGGTTTTCGATATGTTAGTGCTTGGATTTTTAGCGCTCTCTGCAATACTGCAATACCATCTAAAAACTCAGGTGGGCGATCACGAGCTGTTGTCTTAAAAGTCTAATAGCAATTCAACCTACAGTACAGCCGTACATTTTTTGCAAGTCTGTGTGTGTGCGCTCAGTAATTGTAAATGTGAAGATTTATACAGTATTACAAAAATATGACATTGCGTCTTCTTCGAATATAAAATTATCACATTTCTACAGTATATGTATTATTTAGTAATCAATACTTTTACTTCTTTTCATACTGTTTATTTTATGTGCATGCGTCTACAGTACAATATGTCTCATTTGAACATTGTTGAAACGCATAGGCGTGTTACAATATCATATTTCGGCGCATTAAACATTATGATGACATTTTGAAAATATTTATTTGAACTGATAATCCATCATACAGCGCTCTCCCCTCGCCCCCGCACACACACAAGGCTCAAGGATTTCAACTTTTTATCTACACCTCTCCGACACTATTCATTTGTCATGGATGGCTTTCTGGCTTGAATCTTCCCGAGCGTGGCATTACATTCCTGCGCATGCGTGTATAACTTCCCATTTATTTAGAAATTAGTTCAAGTTTTAAAAATATCTATTTTTTTCGGTTATCGACATGGGCTTGCATAACAATTCTTGATATTCTGATCAGTACTGTTGCTTTTTAATTCTACACTAGTCATGTACGTTCTTTATGAGGTGGGTGGCATAGTACTGTGATTTTTATTTGGTGGGTGTGGGGATCAAAACATTATGATGACCTGTTGAAAATATTTCTTTGAACTGTAGGTAATCCATCATACAGCTTTACCCCCCTCCCCCCGCACACACACAAGGCTCAAGGATTTCAACTTCTTCTTCTTATCGACACCTCTCACAAATGTGTTCCCTTCCCGAATTTAATATGTTAATCTGATTAGCCCTTCTTGGCCCTTCAACCACTCTCCCCCCCCCCCACCACTTCACTTACAACGTGAGGGGTGTGGGGGGGGGGGTGTTTCAATGATTATGATTATCGTGAATGTAAAGAAATATTTATTTTATTTTATCAGGAATAACAAATACAAATAATCATGAATAATACAAATTTCAGTCTTTATCTTCTTTGTACACGTACTGTAGTTCTTCTGTCAGATGAAAATTAAGGGCCGGTGGATAATCATGGAAGAGTGAAAAATACAAATAATCATGAATAATGCAAATTTATAATAATAAAAACAGTAATTCACTTTTTCAGTCTTTCTCTTCTTCGTCATGGCCACATTGCATTCTGTAGTTCATTGAGAAAGGGTTTTTTTTTGTAAATTATGACTGTAGATACACTATACACACAGTTCACACAATTTACACATGATACCCCACCTCCCCCCGCCCATCCTTTTTTAGTGCAGATTAGACTCGTCAGTAAAGATGCAATCTTGAAAAGTTACGCCACTGTTGATCCATGCCTGTACCTGGACCACTCTCTTTATCTTGTTGACGTCCCTTATCATAGGGTATGCTCTGTAATGACAAGGAATAATTTTATAGGTTCAGTACAGTTTCTTAAACCACACTTTTACCTCCTGTACTGTCCAGTACTAACCTCACATGTCCATATTTCCATCCAATTCTGCATCTCATCTTGATACAGTATGGTCTCTGATACGGATATATTGTGAGTTTTCTGCAGAGTGTCTTTGACCCTTGTGGCACTCTTCTCATCATTCTCTTAATTTATTTGGTCAACCAGTATAGTTGTCTCCCTACAGTGTAAAGGAAAAAAAACAATATGTTACAGTAGGCCACAAGTACCGTACAGTACTGTACATAATTTATGCTCAGGCCTACAGTATGGCTAAATATATATAATACTGTATACTGTAGTTATATAAATATACAGCGATATAAATAATATATATATATATATATATACAGTAATATAGTTATATAAATATACAGTGATATAAATAATAATAGATATATATAGTAATATAGTTATATAAATATACAGCGATAACAATAATAATAGATATATAATATAGTTATATAAATATACAGCGATAACAATTATAATATAATATAATATTACTGATACTTTGTGTGTGTGTGTGTGTGTGTGTGTGTGTGTGTGTGTGTGTGTCATGCTGTTTACAGTAAACAGTAAACTGTGTACTGAAATTGGGGGGTTAAGTAATAATGGGGGTTAAGTAATAATGAAGTGAGTGATAATTAAGGAAAGAGGTCCAACTCTTAAATACTGTAGAAATAGAATTGATTATAAGAATGTAAGAATGTAATTATGATAATTGAGGAAGGAAGTGCAACACAAAAACAAATTGTACAGTACACTATATCTAATAATTGCTAGGACAATTGTTCTGTTAAAAACAATAAGCCATCTAACCAAAAAAATTCTATTGCATTACTGCACGGTAAAGAAAACATATTCAAAATACTTTACTTACGCGGTAGTTACATTTGGTGTCTTCACCAATTTTTTGGTCTTACCGTGGGCATGATAGCTCACGGTGGCTGCTGGTACAACGAGGCCAGAAGTACTTAACCAGCATTGAATATCTGAAATTCGTTGTCCTCTCATATACATATCCTTTATTCTCATGCTGAGATCCTTAGAAATCTTTTTAACAGGCATCGCTGCGTGTAGAAAGAAATACAAGCACAAGAATGTATATTCAATGTTGAGTCAATGTGTATTCAATGTGCAGTGAATCAACAACATGGATGATGTATTTATACTTTAATGGGTCTCATTACAGTACGCCCACTTTTAACATGCACCTCGTGGCCATGCACGCAAAAAAAATTGTAGTGCACATTAGACTACGCCCACTTTTAACACCTGCACCTCAATCACAATAGGGACAATAGGGACACAGTGTATAAAAGGTGACTCAAATTGCATAGCCCACTACACTCTGATCTGTTTCTGAACTTTCTCTTGTCCAGTTACTGCATTGTGCATGGATCAACCCCGATTCTACGGACGCAGGAACCCACTCTCTTCTGCCGTGCCTGCCATGCCGAAAAAGCGAAAGGCGGGAGCCTTTTCAAAGCCACAGCCAAAGCGAAAGGCCAAGGCTAATAAAGAAAACCTTCTGACGACTCCAAAGGCTAAGACTTTTAAGAAGCCTTATTATGTCAAGAAGAAATTGGCTGATATATCATTAAAGCAAAACAAATGGAAGCCACCCCATCGAACCCACATTTCAACTTCTCCTGCACTCCTCGACGACGCTGCTGTTGCTCTTCTGGGAACCCACATTTCACCGTCTCCTGCACTCCACGACGACACTGCCGCTTCTCTCCATGGAACCCCCAGGACACCTTCTCCTGCACGCCTCGACGACGCTGCCGCTTCTCTCCATGGAACCCCCAAGACACCTTCTCCTGCACTCCACGCTGCCGCTTCTCTTTCAGGGAACCCCTATCTCATCTGCTCCAGCACCCACCCACTCAGATGTCCACAACACCCCATGCACAACATCCAGCTCATTAGACCACATGCTGAAAGGGTTAAGTGTCAATATTCCTGAGAACTCGGGTATGCTGGTAAAGATAGATCTTCTTTTAGAGACCATGCTAAATATGGATCAACGGACGGAGAAGATGGATAAGTGCATGGAGAAGATAGAGACTGACATAGCGGGGATACATAATTTGCTTAGAGTTCCTGCCCCTGTATGTTGGCCGCAGGAGCAGGAGGGTGGCATGGATGGGATTGATGGGACCTTCAATCTTCCATCACCAAGCGCACCCCCTGCATCAGAAGAATATGTGTTCATGTATGCTTTTGATGAGGATGACATGACAACACCGTCAAGACCACGCCAGGAGACAACACAGACATGGCGACTAAGACAGGAGGAAAGCATCCTCCCAGACCACCTACCCTCGCCCGCTGCCACAAGCACACCTGCTCCCAGAAGCACACCCGCTCCCAGAATCCCACCCACACACGCTTGCATTGAGACGGTGCCTGACATCATCTTGCGCGACCTGTCCCAGCCACTCAGGGTATAGGTTTGAAAGTGGTGGTATAGCCCAGAAACATGCCATGTACATTTTCAAGCACCACGTGAGCTACGAGTTGTACTTACAGTGGGCCCCCAAAGTCAATTACGATAGGGATCGCGTCAAAAAGGCTCTTCCTGAAAATTTAAGAAAGACTTTTGTGGAGGAATTGCGGCACTATCATTCCATTACAGATTATTTAATGAAAATCGTGAGAGACTCCATAAATGGCATTTTGCGGCATTCAAGGCATCGTCCCTGGAAGGACAGACTGGTGGAAATCGAATTCGATGCGTGATTTGTCGTCTGTTCAAATGTTGATTCATTTTTGACTTACTTAAAATTAGTAAAAGTCATAATTTTCGATTAAAATATTGATAAATTTGACCAACTGTGGCCATCTTATCATCTGCTGCATTAATTGCAGACCATATTAAATAAGCGCATGTTATGTCACGCTTTTTCCACACGTACTATGGCGGTGTACTCATCTCGGAACTCTCTGGACAAAAGAACACCAGACACTGTGCATTGAGTTTTTATTATGAAACGCCTAAATTGATACAGTATTGTAACTTCTTCTGTACAAAGGTCAATTCACAATGGACCACTGTGGTATTTTTTAAACACCTGCAAGTCGACACATTACTGAAGCACATGTACAGTACTGTAGTGTACACATTAGAATTCATTACAATTCATGAATATCTGCCACCTGGCGGATACGCGAAGAATTGCACCAAATTAAATCAGAAACATTATCATTAAACGGATCAAGCGCGGGTGACGGCCAGCATGAATGCGGCATGAATACGGCATGAACGCGGTCAAGCGCGTTGCGATTCTGAAAAGTCACTGGAAAATAACCGAGAAGTGTTCAAATAAAAGCGGCCGAGGCTGTACTAGCTAGGCACATTCTGACAACACTTTCTTCGCAAAACCACCCTTTAAACTCATACCACAGCAATCTCTGCTTGCTGTCACTCCAGGAAAGGTAAAAACACATAAAATACTTTGTTGCACAATACATTTTATGTATTACACAGTACTGGAGAGCTGACTCTTCTTAAACCCTTATTACGGATATGGGGTAACCAAATGGGCTTAACCTTTATTTGAGAGCCTGGTTACCCCCCTACTGTCACAACAAACTTCTATGAACCTGTGCAACATGACTTAAAAAGAACTAAAGGCAAAGTTTAAAAATACATGCGGAAGCCAAAAGTTTATTAATACATCCTTTCCTTCTTCATTTTCAGAAAGTCTGCACCAAGTGTGGAATTGAGACCGTTGGAAGCCAGAAGCGACCTGTATGGCTGTGTAAAATCTGCAGTGAGCAGAGAGAGGTACAGTAATGCAATCATGGATAGAGGGTGGAGAGGGTTTGGGCTGTTCTCTTTTTTTTTTTATTGTTTGCTGATCATGAGAATAACATCTAAAGAACGGAAAGAGCTGGACCTAGAATCTAGTTTCTATATTAAAAAGCCCTTCCCTGTCAAAAGGTTATGAATGCCGTGAAGGGGTTAATTTCAAATTAATAAAAACGTGTTACTGTATATGGCAACGTCTGTGTAAGCAGCTCTGTACATATGTAATAGTGTAATGATGCAGAACAAAACCTTGGCCTGCATAACCTGATTGCTAAAAGCTTCTGAGGCACTAGAACATGGTATTTTTTTTATTATGTTTATTTCATGGTCTTGAGAAAGATCCACAGCTGTAACCAAAATATCAATCATTGCACAAAAAAAACTTTAAAATCATTTCTTAAAGTCCACGTGAGTGCTTTTTCTCATATCTATCAGTAATCCCAAACTGCACCGCTCTAACCAGGACTGCAGACAGATTTCCCAGGACTAGAGTTACATCCAGGCCTTCCCCCGCCCCCCCCCCAATTACTTTATCAAGGTATACTTATCAGGCATACTCTAACCAAGTGGTTTTCAACCTTTTTTTGGTTAGGGAACACCAGAATTCGATGTTGAAATTCTGGGGAACCCCAACCCTCGCCCCCTGTCTCTCTCCCTCCTCACTCTCCCCCTTGCGCGTGTGCACAGTCTCCCACTTACACACACACACTCTCCCCTTTACACACACACACACACACACACACACACACACACACACACACACACACACACACACACACACACACACACACACACACACACACACACACACACACACACACACACACACTCTCCCCCCTACACACACACACACACACACACTCTCCCCCTTACACACACACACACACACTCTCCCCCTTACACACACACACACACACACACACACACTCTCCCCCTTACACACACACACACACACACACTCTCCCCCTTACACACACACACACACACACTCTCCCCCTTACACACACACACACACACTCCCCTTTACACACACTCCCACTCCCACACACAACACACACACACACGCACACATTATCACTTACAGACACACACTCCCACTTAGACACACACACACACACACACACACACACACACACACACACACACACACACACACACACACACACACACACACACACACACACACACACACTCACATACACACACTCACTCACATACACACACTCACTCACATACACACACTCGCACTTACAGACACACACACTCCCACGTAGACACACACACTCCCACACACATCAGTTGAAGAGTGACCTTGTTATCATGTCAAGTAAGTTGCAGAAGTCATATACTGATGTTGCCCAGGTTTAGAGCTCTATTGAGCAACATAAACCACGCTGGAATTCTTTGAAAAATAATTTTACGAGCTTAGTATAGAGCTTGGAGACTCTCGGAAGGAGAGACGTTCTGAGAGAGAGGCCTTCGAATGGTGTAAAAGTGAGTTTGAAACTATAAACCAAATGAGCAAGAACTTCTTTGTCCAAGTCAATGAAGGAGATAAAAGACTCCATGAATTAGAAGGGGAGAAGAGACTATTGATAGAAGAAAAGTCAAGGATGCAATTGGCACTGGAAAAAGCAGAGGGTACTTTTGAAAAAGATAAGGATCGGTTTTAGAGTGACAGGGTGATCTTGTCAAGTAAGCTGGAGAAGGCCTATGCTGATTTTGCCCAGTACGGAAGTTTCATGGATCAAGGTGGCGCAGCGTTGGAAGCATCTCAGAAAGAAGTTCACATGCTTAGTACTGCGCTGTAACACTCTCGACAGGAAGGCCACGGTCAAGACACAGAGCTGAGTACAGTAAGGGATGCCTGTGAGATGGTACTAAGGGACATAGAGTCAGTAAAGAAAGAGAACAAAAACCTGAAGGAGGAGGTTATGAATCTGACTAGTCAGGTCAGTGGAGAGACTGAGAAGCTTCACCAAGCCCAAAGAGTAAAGAAACAATTGGCTCAGGAAACGTTAGATGTACAGACAGCATTGGATAATGCAGAGAGAGTGCTGCAAGAAGAACGTGTCTCCCTGGAGCAGCGGATTACAAGCAGAAAATATGCTGCACAGCCTGCTGCAAGAACTGCATACGAGTCTGCAGGCCATCAAGGAGAAATAGGTGGATGCTGAGGAGAAACAGCGAGTTCTGTTGGTAGAAAGTATGCAGACTGCTAACAAAGTAAAAATGCTGCAAGATCATTTGAGTACCCAGTGTGTCCCCAGAGAGCAGCATGAGGAGCTGATGGCCACACTGAGCATAACCAGAGCTTTGCTAGAGGAGGAGCTTAGAGGTCAGGTCACTCTGTATGAGAGGGAGCAGAAGGTGGACCAGATACTGAAGCAAGAGCTAGAGGAGCAGTACACCCAGGAGTAACCTTCAGTACACCAAGGAGAAAGAAACCTGGAAAAGACAAGCTGCTGGGGCCCTAGCGAAGGAATTGGCAGAGCTCCAAAATGTAATGAAGGATGTGTGGAAGCAAGCTCAGAATGAGCACAGTGAAGAGCTGAAGGCCCTGAGAGGAGAATTGCAGGACGCACTCAACCAGGGGTCTCTCGCTGAGGAGTGGAAATTGCAGCAAAGCCTAGAAATGGAAGAGCTGAAGCTGGCAGCTGAACACACATCCCAGCGACTCACAGAGATACAGGCGCAGATCGCTGAGCTCAAGATACAGCTCGCCAAAAAGGAAGAGAGAGAGGAGGTCTCCGTCCGTCAAGTTGCTTGCCTGACACTGCACTATGAGGTCAAAATGGCAGATGCCTACGAATTGCTGTACCACACAGCCTGTGAAAAGGCCTAGCTGCAGCTGGAGCTGGACAAGGCCCAGAAGGAGTACCAACAGCTGCATGTCAGAAATAAGGACAAGGAAACAGATTTAAGCCTTGCTCTGAGTCAGCTGGGTGATGTGGAATTGTGACTCAACTCCAAAGGAGCTCAAACTGCATTGAGTGGGAAAAGAAATGCAGAAGGACAGCTTCAAGAGCTGAAAATGATCTTTAAATGATAACACAAAACATCACAAGACTAGGACAGTAGAAATAGATTCCGGGAGACTTCCAGTGACGTCACGCGACATGGCCGCGTTCTAAGAGAGTCCCGTGGACCCCGGAGCATAATCACAAGAATAAACATTTTCCCCCTGACCTTTCCAGACCCAGCTCCGGTGCACTGCAGAGCCCCTGACAGCCTGATTCGGGCGATCCGACGGGCAGCTCGGGGAGACCCCCCTGTGACGCGGGCCCGACGGGAAGAAGGGACGGCGAAGCGCTGTGAGCCCCGTGAGGTCTGAGGCCGGGGAATCGGCGGCAGAAGGGGACGGAGCTCTCCCTGCTCCTGCAGTGAAAGAGACGCTCGCACCAGCCTCCCGCGGCGCGAGCGGTAAGCAAATAAATAAATAAATAAAGCCAGGATCCGGGCTAGTGATCCGAGGGGGATCTCCTCTCTTGTGCAGAATCGTCGGGAGGACGCCGCGGCGCCAGCTGCAGAGAGCAGTTCCTGTTCCTGAAGACGGTCTGTGGGGGGGGGGGGGTGGGAGGGATCTGGACGGGGCTAGACTCTATGGGCCACGCAGAAAGACTGTCGATCATCCATATCCATAGAAGCGTACCTTGCCCCCTCATGCCCTCTCCCCCCCTCCCCTTTCCCCTCCCCCCTCTCCCTCCTCCCCCCCTCTTCCCTCCCTCCCCCTCTCTTCTCCCTCCCCCTCCCCTCCCTCCCTCCCTCTCCCCCCCTCCTCTCCCCCCCTCCTCTCCCCCCCTTCTCCCCCCCTCCTCTCCCCCCCCTTTTCCCTCCCTCCTCCCCCACCCCATTTTCACCTCCCCTTTCCCCTCCCCCCCCTTTCACCTCCCCTCCCCTACCCCATGTGTCTCGCAGTAAGCAGATCAGGCATGAGTGCTCAAGTACTCTGTAAATATTAGCCCTGTTAAATGATATGTGTGCACTGTAGAGTGCAAATCCTCTGAGCGACCAATTTGAACCGGCCTCCTCTCCCCCCCCATCCCAGCGCGCCACTCCGACGCCTCCCCTGGCCCCACTCGGCCCCCCCCCTGTCCCCCCGCCCTTGCCTTTCCCCCCCTCCATGCAACCACCATGCGCCCGCCTGGGCACCCACCTCCACCCCCCACGACCATAAATCATACTGGCGCCCGCCTACCCCTCTAGCAGCTAACGAGATAAAACGGCGGACACGCGGGCACTTTGGTAACAAACACAACTTGATGCACCGCTGCCCCCCCCTCCTCCCCCGCTCCACGCGTGCCCCCAGGCGCAGAAATATGCAAGCTCGGCACAATCTCCCCACCGCTAGGCCCAAAAGTAAAAGCTGACATATAAAGGCCGTCCCACCCCGCAATAAAGGCACTACCAGAAACGACATGATGCAGACAGGAGCCACAAACAAGAGGTCGGCTAAGAGACCTGCAGACAGCCCTCCTCTGTCAGCAAATTAGCCCTTCGGAATAGGCACTGTATTAGATAGTTGTGTGCTCATTATGGTTTATGCTTGTTAGAGTTAAAAAAAAAAAAAAAAAAAAAATTAAATATGATGTTAAGGTCAAAACGTTTCTCCAGAGGGACTCGTTGTTATAACTGGTCAGCCATGCTGGGAAACCACTGTTTGCATTACCTGAATGTATATCTATGCAGAAGATCAACTGTTCCACTCGATCATCACAGGCCATCCCTACCCCACTAAGGAACACCTATCCTTCCCTCTTTCCCACCCCCTTGCCCCGCCCTCCCTCCCACCCCCCTTCCCCCCCCTCCCCTACCCCCCGCCTGCCCCCCTCCCCCCCACACCCCCCTCCCACCCACCCCCCCCTCTCTCTCCTTTTCCCTGTCGACTATATACACACAGGGAAAATGATTCTGAAGAAACCACTAAGGGGTCCACACCCTCCTGGACGATCCAGTCCGTACTCCCAGGTCTACCCCCCAAGGACCCTAAGTCCGAATGCCGGTACGCAAACCCGGCTACACTCTATTAAGGGCGACCTCAGGCCCCCATCCTCTATCTTTCTGCCTGCTGGTGCTGTCCCAGCAGTCCTTTACCCCTCCCGCCCACCCCCTCCCCTTCAACCCCGTCCACCCCCCCGACACTGCTGACCCAGGTCCAGACAATAGGCCACCCTCTTCCGCTAGAGATGTACCTTCCTATCCCTCAGACACAGTAATCAATCACGGTCCCCCGGTTGGGAAAGGGGTGATCCGCAAAGACCCCTTCGGAGATAACAAAAATGGCTAGACAGGCCCCAATCAAAGTTATCTCCCTTAACGTTAAAGGCTACAGAGTCACAGGAAGAGAAAGCTAGCTCTCCAGGAGATTAAAAGATCCCAAGGAGATATTATCTTCCTCCTGGAGACACACTTCACAGACCATGAGCCGCCTAAAATATTTAATAATACATTCCTGCTGGGCTATTATGCCTCGTTCAGTAGCAAGAAACGAGGGGTAGCCATCTTAATTCGCCAGGGAACTCCATTCAATTTTGTCAAAAAAGTTTCAGACCCAGGGGGTTGATTTTTTGTGGTATATGGCTCACTGGCAGGCACGGCGATCGCCCTGATCAACCTCTATGCACCAAACGAGAACCAAGCAGAGTTCTTGAGAACAGTCCTAAACACAATCGACCCTACCTACCCTCACTGATAGTGGGGGGCGACCTAAACATGGCCTTAAACCCACTGGAGGATAAGACACTCCCTCTTAACCGCCCACATACGGTACTATCCCTAAAGATGGGTACAGCATTTAGAGCAATTATCAAGGAATTTTCCCTAGTGACGTTTGGAGATCCCAACATCAGGGCCAAAGGGACTATACCTTTTACTCCGCACCCCACCAGACCTATTCTCGCATTGATTACCTCTTTACAACCAAGAACGTCTTGGATGCCTCCCAAAAAACGGATATAGGCCCGATCACATGGTCGGATCATGCCCCTATCTCTTTAACTCTCTCAGTTCCGTTCACAAAGTCGAGCGCATTTAACTGGAAACTAAACGATTCACTATTGAATCACCCAGAAATAGAGAGAGAAATCAAGACAGCCCTATCAGAGTACTTCAGGAACAACTCAGGTTCAGTCCCATCCTCGGCAGTACTATGGGAAGCCCATAAGGCAACCATCAGAGGTACTTTTATCTCCACAGCATCCCATAGGAAAAAAACTAAGGCAATACTACTCAAAGACTTGACAGAGAAAATAATCAAACTAGAACAGCAACACAAATCCAACCCCTCGGGGAAAATATACAAAACCTTAACAGCCGCCAGAAACGAGTTGAAAAAGATCCAACTCGAGGATGTCGAAAAAGCCCTTCGATGGACTAACCAGAGATACTATGATAAGGGCAACAAAGCTGACAGACTATTGGCCAGTAAAATAAGAGGGGTACAAAAGAGGTCCCAAATAACTGCGATCAAGAATAGGTCAGGTCATATATTATTTAATGACAGACACATTGTGGAGGAATTCACTAAATTTTATACCAAATTGTACAACCTCAAAACCCAAGAGGAAAATAATAGAGCACCAAGGCTTACGGAAGTCTCTAATTATCTAGATAGCTGCAACCTCCCATCCTTGACGGAGAAGGAGAACGAGACACTTAATGGGAAAATTACAAAAGAGGAATTGGCAGATGCGGTAAAAGCTCTAAAACTATCCAAAGCCCCCGGCCCTGATGGATTCACAAACACCTACTTTAAGAGGTTTCTCCCATCCCTATCTCCTTACTTACTGGACTTGTTCAACTCCTTTATGGAAGGTGACCCCATACCAGCATCGATGTCTATGGCTAACCTAGCAATAATTCACAAAGAGGGGAGAGACCCAATGCAATGTGGGAGTTACCGCCCCATATCGCTGTTGAACAATGACCTAAAACTATATAGCAAAATACTAGCTAACAGATTAAATCCCATCCTACCCAGACTTATCCATAACAATCAAGTGGGATTTGTCTCGGGCCGTCAGGCCTCAGACAACACCCACAAAATTATAAATATAATAGAACACATAAACCTTACAAACACTAAGGCAATTCTCCTGAGCTTAGATGCAGAGAAGGCGTTTGACAGAATCAATTGGATATTCTTAGACAAAACCTTACAAAAATTTGGCTTCAAAGACTCATTCCTAGAGGGGGTCCGAGCACTGTACCAAAATCCTTCGGCGGTAATCAAACTCCCGGGAGGCACAGCGCAGAGATTTCCAATAACGAATGGTACACGGCAGGGCTGTCCTTTGTCCCCTCTCCTCTTCGCCCTGACGATCGAACCCCTGGCGGCCAAAATATGCGAGAGCATAAACATTCAGGGTGTACCAATTGGAGATACAAATTTCAAAATCTTGCTTTTTGCCGACGATATAATACAGTCCCTAATCCACCCTCAAACATCACTTCCCAACCTACATAAAGAATTGGTGGAGTTCGGCAAAATTTCGGACTACAAAATTAATAACGACAAATCAGAAGCCAATGTGCCAGAATCGGAAGTTAATTTACTGAAACTGAACTTTAACTATAGGTGGAGTTCCTCATACATTAAATATCTGGGAGTGAATGTATCAGGCAACTACCAATCATTGTATAAATATAATTACCTGGCCCTATTCGTGAAAATCAAAAAAGATCTGGACAAATGGGAAGACTACCAGATCTCATGGATCGGAAGGATGATCTCGGTAAAAATGAATATACTCCCCAGAGTGCTATACTATTTCCAGACACTCCCGATCCATGTTCCCAGCCCTGAACTTAAGAACATCCAGAATAAAATGTTCAAATTCATCTGGAAGGGCAAAAGGCCCAGGGTGGCCAGATCGGTCCTTCTGACGTCAAGAGGAAGAGGGGGGATGGGTGTCCCAGATATTACAAAGTACTATTTAGCGGCCCAGTTGAGGCAGGCCGTAGTGTGGAACGCAGATCCGGGTCTCTATTGCTGGCGAGATATTGAATCCCACTACATTAAAACGCCTTCTCTGCAGGCCCTCCTTTGGTGCATAGACAAGGGGGATAAATCACCCTGTAGGTTCGACCTTGGTCCCACCAAACACACCTGGGAAGTCTGGCGGAAATGCAGATCAAAGTTTAAACTAACTACCCCAGGCTCGCTGCTTACTTTGATCCACAACAACCCCCACTTTTCCCCAGGATGTGAACCAAAGCAGTTCGACTATTTCCGCCTGAAGGGGGTTAGGGTGGTCGCCGACCTACTGAGCGATGGAAGGTTGCTGAACTTTCAAGAATTACGAACAAAATACAAAGCCCCAGAATTGAGCCCATTTAAGTATCTCCAAATTAGACATTTTCTTCAAAAACTGTCCCCAAAATTTGAGTATCCTCCCCTCACCAACTTTGAGAGACTCTGCCGAACTAGTACACATCAAACGGCTTTGATCTCTTATATATACGCTGGGATGGAGAGAACAGCAGGCCCCTCCACTCACGACTACATGTCCAAGTGGGCGGCGGAACTGAGTATAGACATAGATAGAGAAGACTGGGAGGATATATGGGACGCTGCTTCAGGAACTTCCATCTGTACCACAACAAAAGAGAATATCTACAAAATCATGTTCCACTGGTATCTTACCCAAGTTAGATTGAAGCAAATCTACCCCCTGGCTTCAGATCTATGTTGGAGAGGCTGTGGACAGAGAGGAGACATGGCCCACATTTGGTGGTCATGCCCAAAAATCCAAAAATTTTGGCTTTCTATCCAAACTTTAATCCGAGAGGTAACTAGCCTCACATTAGCCCCAGATCCACTGACCTTCCTCCTGGGCAGGCCAATTGAGGAAATTGACCGCCCAGTAGGAAAATTAATCTCCTCCATCCTTACTGCGGCTAGGTGCTCTGTGGCATTCTCCTGGAAAAAGATCTCTCCCCCCTCTATCCAGGCGGTTAAGAGAAGAATAGACGACGTAATGCTTATGGAACGTCTGACGGCGTTTCTCAAACGCAAGACTACAAGTCATTACAAAATCTGGGAACCCTGGGAGACTCACTGACTCCCGAGAGAACCCGATAGGAGAAACTATGACCACCCAGGCCACACCCTGAAGGACGCCCCCCCCCCATCCCCATACTCACCCTTCCCTCCCCTCTTATCCCCCCCCCTCTCTTTTTCAGACCTCTCGCTACCCTGGTCACCCGGTGACCCAGAGGTCGCGCCACTCTTGGCGGTACACTCTCCCCCCCCCCCCCCTCCAGTATGGAAAATTTGAAAATCAAAGTGTATTAGGATACTGTGATGTGAAATTTGCCTGTAAACTTGCCTGTTTCCTAATAAAAATGTTAAAAAAAAAAAAATAATAATAATAGATTCCAGACATCAGACAGAATTCAAAAGCAAGTTGGCAGAGGCTTTGCAAGACCTGAGCAAGGGTAACAAGGGACAGACATTTAGTGCTAAATTGGAGCCTGAAAAGATGAATTTGGAGAAAGAGATTCCAAAGCTAAAAGAGATACGTTGGTCACAAAAGAAGACCACGGAAAGTGAGCACAATGTCCTCACTGATTTCTATAAAGAGCCTGATGGACCGGTTGCTGGTTCCTGTGCCGTCACTGTGGGGACAAATACCTTGCCCATCAATAGACCACCAGAGGACGGCCATTTCGAATCAGATTTCTATGTAGGGCATCCTGCTGATACGGGAAGGTCATCCGGAGGACCTCCCTGGGGAGGGGGGAGTAATGTCAGAAAATAGCTCTGACATATTTTCCTAAATCTTCCTCTCCCAGTTCCTTTCTCTGTCCACCTGGTGTGCTGCTGTTTTCTGTCTGCTCTGGGGTTCCTCTGTCTGTCTGTCTCCTCTTCTTCTGTCCTGTGGAACTCCAAGCCGCGCCCCCTGTCTCTCTACCTCTTCACTCTCCCCCTCACACTCTCCCCCTTGCACGTGTGCACACTCTCAAACTTACATTCATACACACACGCACACGCACACGCACACACACACGCACACACACACACACACACACACACACACACACACACACACACACACACACACACACACTCCCAATTACACACACACACTCCCCCTTACACACACACACTCCCCCTTACACACACACACTCCCCCTTACACACACACACTCTCCCCCTTACACACACAAACAAACTCTCCCCCTTACACACACAAACAAACTCTCCCCCTTACACACACACACTCCACCTTACACACATTCTCCTCCTTACACACTACCACTTACAAACACACTCCCACTTACACACACTCCCACTTACACACACTCCCACTTACACACACTCCCACTTACACACAAACTCCCACTTACACACACACTCCCACTTGCGCACACACACACACACACACACACACACACACACACACACACACACACACACACACACACACACACACACACACACACACACACACACACACACACACACACACACACACTCCCACACACTCCCACACACTCCCACACACTCCCACACACTCCCACTTACACACACACACTCCCACTTACACACACACACTCCCACTTACACACACTCCCACTTACACACACACACACTCCCACTTACACACACACACACTCCCACTTACACACACACACACACACACACACACACACACACTCTCCCACACACACACACTCTCCCACACACACACTCTCCCACACACACACACTCTCCCACACACACACACTCTCCCACACACACACTCTCCCACACACACACACACTCTCCCCCACACACACACCCTTGCACACACACACACTCTCCCCCTTACACACACACACTCTCCCCCTTACACACACACACACACACACACACACACACACACACACACACACACACACACTCCCAATTACACACACACACTCCCCCTTACACACACACACTCTCCCCCTTACACACACAAACAAACTCTCCCCCTTACACACACTCTCCCCCTTACACACACACTCCCACTTGCACACACACTCCCACTTGCACACACACACACACACACTCACACACACTCACACACACACTCACACCCCCCTTGCACACATACACACACACACACACACACACACTCTCCCCCTTACACACACACACACACACACACACACACACACACACACACACACACACACACACACACACACACACACACACACACACACACACACACACACACACACTCCCACTTACACACACTCCCACTTACACACACTCCCACTTACACACACTCCCACTTACACACACTCCCACTTACACACACACACACACACACACACACACACACACACACACACTCCCACTTACACACACACACACATACTTACATACACACGCTCCCACGTAGACACACTCCCACATAGACACACTCCCACGTAGACACACACTACCCCTTACACACACACACACACACACACACACACACACACACACACACACACACACACACACACACACACACCCAATTACACACACACACACACACACACACACACATCCAATTACACACACACACTCCCCCTTACACACACACACACTCTCCCCCTTACACACACAAACAAACTCTCCCCCTTACACACACACACACTCCACCTTACACACACTCTCCCCCTTACACACACACACTCCCACTTGCACACACACACTCCCACTTGTACACACACACACACTCACACTCACACTCACACTCACACACACTCACACACACACACACACACACACACACACACTCACACCCCCCCTTGCACACATACACACACACACACACACACACTCTCCCCCTTACACACACACACACACACACACACACACACACACACACACACACACACACACACACACACTCCCACTTACACACACTCCCACTTACACACACTCCCACTTACACACACTCCCACTTACACACACTCCCACTTACACACACTCCCACTTACACACACTCCCACTTACACACACACACACACACACACACACTCCCACTTACACACACACACACACACACACATACTTACATACTGCACCGACACACTTTATTCGAGCAAATACCCGGTATGTACCTGGCAGATACCTGGAATGCGCTGCTCCTCACCTCTGACAAGCCCCGTTGCATTTGCCTTCCCAGCCTGGGTTCATGCCTGGCTGACGGGCGGCTGATCTGTTAAATGATAATGATTAGGATTTAATAGGCTGCAATGCTTCGCGTGTCTACCAGATGGCATAAATTCATGAATTGTAATGCAGTATATATATATATACTGTGCAGTATTGCAGCCAGAGGGAATAAAATGCTTCAATCCCTGCCTGGAAAATAACTCAATGCACTCGGGCAGAAAACAGTCACAAACCTCAATACACCCGGGTATACCCGAATTCGTGGGACTAGCCGAGCTCGAATAAAGTGTGTCGCCAGTGTACACACGCTCCCACGTAGACACACTCCCACATAGACACACTCCCACGTAGACACACACTACCCCTTACACACACACACACACACACACACACACACACACACACACACACACACACACACACACACACACACACACACACACACACACACACACACACACACACACACACACACACACACACACACTCCCAATTACACACACACACTCCCCCTTACACACACACTCTCCCCCTTACACACACAAACAAACTCTCCCCCTTACACACACTCTCCCCCTTACACACACACTCCCACTTGCACACACACTCCCACTTGCACACACACACACACACTCACACACACTCACACACACACTCACACACACTCACACACACACTCACACCCCACTTACACACACACACACACACACACACACACACACACACACACACACACACACACACACACACACACACACACACACACACACACACACACACACACACACACACACACACACTCCCACTTACACACACTCCCACTTACACACACTCCCACTTACACACACTCCCACTTACACACACTCCCACTTACACACACTCCCACTTACACACACACACACACACACTCCCACTTACACACACACACACATACTTACATACACACGCTCCCACGTAGACACACTCCCACATAGACACACTCCCACGTAGACACACACTACCCCTTACACACACACACACACACACACACACACACACACACACACACACACACACACACACACACACACACACACACACACACACCCAATTACACACACACACTCCCCCTTACACACACACACACTCTCCCCCTTACACACACAAACAAACTCTCCCCCTTACACACACACACACTCCACCTTACACACACTCTCCCCCTTACACACACACACTCCCACTTGCACACACACACTCCCACTTGTACACACACACACACTCACACTCACACTCACACTCACACACACTCTCACACACACACACACACACACACACTCACACCCCCCCTTGCACACATACACACACACACACACACACTCTCCCCCTTACACACACACACACACACACACACACACACACACACACACACACACACACACACACACACACACACACTCCCACTTACACACACTCCCACTTACACACACTCCCACTTACACACACTCCCACTTACACACACACACACACACTCCCACTTACACACACACACACACACACACACACATACTTACATACTGCACCGACACACTTTATTCGAGCAAATACCCGGTATGTACCTGGCAGATACCTGGAATGCGCTGCTCCTCACCTCTGACAAGCCCCGTTGCATTTGCCTTCCCAGCCTGGGTTCATGCCTGGCTGACGGGCGGCTGATCTGTTAAATGATAATGATTAGGATTTAATAGGCTGCAATGCTTCGCGTGTCTACCAGATGGCATAAATTCATGAATTGTAATGCAGTATATATATATATACTGTGCAGTATTGCAGCCAGAGGGAATAAAATGCTTCAATCCCTGCCTGGAAAATAACTCAATGCACTCGGGCAGAAAACAGTCACAAACCTCAATACACCCGGGTATACCCGAATTCGTGGGACTAGCCGAGCTCGAATAAAGTGTGTCGCCAGTGTACACACGCTCCCACGTAGACACACTCCCACATAGACACACTCCCACGTAGACACACACTACCCCTTACACACACACACACACACACACACACACACACACACACACACACACACACACACACACACACACACACACACACACACACACACACACACACACACACACACACACACTCCCTGTCAGAAAATATCTCTGACATATTTTCCCAAACCTCTCTCTCCCAGTTCCTTTCTCTGTCCACCATGTGTGCTGCTGTTTTCTGTCTGCTCTGGGGTTCCTCTGTCTGTCTGTCTCCTAATGTTGCTCCTGCCCTCTGTCCTTATAGTTTCCTGTCCCTCCTTTGCCTTTTTTTGTGTGTCAGATTCTTTCTGCCCGTGCCCATTCTGCCTCTGCTTCTGTTCCTGTTCCATGTTGGAGTCCTGTACATTTTTAAAGGCGCTTGCTGGTATCTGGCTTGCCCCTATTTGTTCCCTGCTCCCTAGTCTCAGTTCCTGCTCCCCTGTCCTGCCTTCCTTTTGCCGAACCCTGCTTGTGATCATGACTACACTACCTGTCGCCTGCCTCCGACCTCAGCCTGTGACGCCAACAATCCTTGCCTCACCTGCTGTTCCAGCCACTGAGGTCCTGCCAGCTCCAGGAGTCTCCCTGTGACACTCCCACTTGCACACACACATTACCACTTACACACACACTACAGTTACATTTACAGGGCAATTATAATTAGAGATAGATTATATGACGCTTACTCCTTTTATTGTCAGAGGGGTCGTTGCTTCGCATGTTGTTCTGGCACTGACTGGGAATAAATCTGCAAAGGTTTCCAATTCCCTGCGTAAACTCTGAGCTCCTGTCCGGACCTGTTCAGGCGTGTAGACTTGGAATGTTTCCCCCTCCCCGCCTCCTCTGCGAGAGCTCCCGCCGACCAGAGCAGGCAGAGAGGAGGATAGCAATGATGGGAGTGCTGCTGCTTTACTCGGGAGCTCCCAGGTCACTGCTATGCAGTGCTGCCACACTGCCAGAGCTGGGAGAATTGACCTGGCTCTCCCCCCCTGGCGGCCACCGAACTCCTGAGGGGTGATCGCGGAACCCTGGTTTAAAATCACTGCTCTAGCTCTAGTTAACAGCAGTGGGCCAAGTTTCCAAACTTTTTCTCAGTACTCCGTATTTCAGAAATTATTTGGGCCTTTTCTACCTGCTGTTTGTCTCTCAGATTATCAACCAGTAACATAAAACGTTACCTCTCAGGCATCCTGCATCACCTTACAGTAACTTATACCCGCAAATCTTCTATCATAATGCATCTATCAAGCTACTATTAAAAGGTTTCCACAAATCTACTCTGCCAGTTCCAAATCGCAGGCTTCCAATGGAAGGCCCACTATTTCATCAACTCTTCAACCTCTTAGCCACTTGCTCTTTCGAGCCAGCAATCAGTCTAATAAACACAATAAAAAGATGATACCCCGCTGCAGCTTAATAATATGTGAATGAATAAGTAAGGAGAACAAGAACCCAGTATACACTGGCGACACACTTTATTGAAGTGTGGCCAGTTCCGCAAGCCGGGAGATTTCCCGGCTTGCAAGTGGCAGCCCCTCGGCGTGCGCGCGGTCACGCGTCATCGGGTGCCTGCGCCCCCTGCACGCGCGTCCAGGGCTCCCCGAGGGAGCCCTGGTGTCCCGCGATGTGGGGGACGGCGGCAGGGGGTTCCGGGGGACCCGGCGGACCCGGCAGCGGGAGGGAGAGCGCCCCGATCGGAGGGCGCTCTTCCGCTGCTTTGGCGCGCGCCCGGCACCCTCCGGCGCGCGCCAGGATACTGCTGCGGCCGAGAACGGGCAAATGCTCGAATAAACTCGGCCGCAGCAGTAAGCACTCAGTGCCCAAATTGAATGTTTTGTGAATTAAATTAAAAATATCTTTTAATAATCATCAATATAAAATAATGGGGTTTAAAAGAAATCCAAGATTGGACACACACATTTAATCCTATGTTGAGTGCTTATGTTGAGTGCTTATCAATGTTCTGACAGGGGACAGGGGAGCTGATATGCAGCTATCCCTGCTGTTTAAAGTTACACCCTAATTAGGATAGCTGCATATCAGCCCCCTTGGGAACAATGATTTAATTCCACTCACTAGTTCCCATCATATATAATCCCGAGTGCCATAAGCATTCAACATAGGATTAAATGTGTGTGTCCAATCTTGGATTTCTTTTAAACCCCATTATTTTATGTTGATGATTATTAAAAGATATTTTTAATTTCATTCACAAAACATTCAATTTGGGCACTGAGTGCTAATACTGGGTTCTTGTTCTCCTTACTTATTAATATATACAATAGTTATCCATCTGACATTCTATGGATTCTTTTAGCCAGGAGTTTTTAAAATCCATTCCAACTCTGCTCCCTGTTTCACTGTGGCAGATTAAGCAAGCACCGGTACAGGTTAGTGCACCGGATCCTACGTTAATTTCCCAATCCCAATAATGTACTTTCTTCTCTTAGTCTTGTCAGAATGTAGGAAATTGCTTACCAAGTAAGCTTTCTCTCCACAGGCTGGCAGTAGAAAAGGATACAAAATGTGGCACAAGAGGGCAGGATCTTCCAACTAAGAACTGTGGGTACAAAATGGTACCCAAGGATGTTTAGGGGAAAACTGTAACATCATGTATACTCCGGAAGAGGTCCCAAGTACCCCTTTTACCAGTAAGAAAAATGTGCTACTCCATAAGATACCTTCCTTGCTTGAAGGCGCCTTATGGCCACATTCAAGTGAATTGACCATAATGGGCCATATTTACTAAGATGTGCTGGAGAGTATCTTATGGAGCAGCACACCTTCGTAGATATGGCCCTACATCTCATGTTATAAGGCTTGTTTTTCATTGATATATGAGTTTATTATATATGTATATCTTTATATGTATAGTACCCACAGTGTACTCAGCGCTTTTATAAAAGAGAGAATACAAGGAATTATAATACAAGAAGTGCATCAAACAATTGGAAAGGAAATCTGCCCAGGAGATCTTACAATCTAAGTGCTATGTTGGGAAACTTATAGAATACAGAGCTATTTCTCATTAAAAAAAAAGATCCAATCTAGAGTAAAAATTATACCTTTTTTTAAATAATTAACCTACGTATGAGAGTTTTTCTAATACGTGTTAGCATGTTACCACCCTCTCATGCTCTTTACAGTGCTGTGACTTATTTAAGCCATTTGTCCTATAGGAGTATATTTTTGCTGCAGAATATTTAAGCACTGCTTAGGGCGTACACTTGCTGAATCACCTTTGGGTGTCTTGACAGTATGAGGCTATAGCACAGCAGTTGAAACTAGAGTTTTTGAAGTAGAAAACTTTCAACTTCACATCTCTCAAAAAGGTCCTGGTCCTGAAGCAGCAAATTATAGAAATGAATGAGATTTGTGTGTGTTTATATTATGTTTTCTTCCTTTTGTCCTGAGACTACATATTCTTTAATGTCCTAGTTTTACACAGAAGAGAAACTGTGTAATTGCAGTTATACAGTAGTATCACACCAAGGCTTGCCGTGAAATGTATATTTCAAGTTTAATTGCCAGTGTGGAGCCTGGTGTCAGTGTAGAGGCCATATAGTATTTTGATATCCATGGAGTTCATGCAAAAGGTTAATAAACCACAAACTATTGCTTGTCAATTATTTTAGCAGCTGACAAAATGTCTTTTATGTGATGCTGACATATAACATTTATTATAGTTCTATAATGATCTTTGTCAAACCTATTTTTTCTCTCTTTTGTGTCAGAGTATATAAATGTGCTCGCAAACATATCACTACAAATGTAGCGCCTGTTATACTTAACGAGAATGTGATTGAACGCACTTTTTAACGCATTTTTTAGCACATGGGTTAATCGCAGCTCTATTTCTTTGAACAGAACTGTAATATATTATGTGTTAAAATAACACGTATTACAGCTTGCGAGTTTAGGATAAGGGGCGTAACATCTGTAATCCAAAGACTTCTTTCACTCCTTTTGTAGTAGCTCACTGCAAATGCGTTGGACATTCCTTTCACTGCTTGGCCTGAGCTGCTTTTCTTACTCTCAAAAACATGATTTAGCAAACAAAGCTATATCTCACTATGCTCCAGAAGGCACTTTTATTGGGATTACTGTAATTAGAATTGCTCCATTAAAATGTAGTTGGAGTTTGGCAAAGAGCTCCCACATTTGGCTTATTCCCGTATTAGTCTTTCTACCTTTAAATTTGTGGGTATTTTGAGTGCAGACTCCCAGTTTGGGGAAATGGTAAACAACTTTTAACAATCAGAGCAAAACTTGGCAACATTTTCAACTCCAATTTAGGATGAGTGCTGCTTATGAGAGATTGGTCCAATCAATATTTACAGCAGAATACTGTACTGTACTGCTTCAAGCATTCACATACAGTAGCATACATGCAGTACAGTATCCTGCTCAACTTCAGAGGCAGAAGAAATAAGCAGATATTGAGGGTTCAACCTATAATAATGGGCTTTTGCCATTCATCTGATATTAGGGACTATGTAAGCGGCGGTAAAAAAAAATCCGGTATTGCTGTCAAACAAAATGTGTTATTTTTATAGTGCAATACATCATTGCAGCATTAGTAAAAAAAAAATAACGGGGACCTGTAAAGAAATAAGCCTAATGCTGCATTTTCCCCTATCATGCCATAAATCACGTTTTGGTATTCATCAGAACGGGATTAACGGCCGATATACTGTACCACTTTTTTTTATTTTATTACCTACTGCAGGCTGGCGTTAGCCCTGTCTTGTCTATGTATATAATGACCAATATATTGGTCATTCTATACGTAGGCAAGATGAACTAAATCAACCTGAAATAGATGATTAAAATGTAGCTTTAAATAAATGCCATTAAATATTAAACCATTTAAAGCCCAAGTGGTAAACTAGTCATGTGTTTCCATGTATAGCTGACCGCAAAGGGATTAATATAAACATAAAACAACACTACCTACCCCCCTTGGCCACGTTAGTGGCTATTTAATGTAGCCCCTTGCTAAAATCAGGCCCCTTTTAGTATGTAGGCTACTCCCATCCCCATAGAGAGGACCTAGGTAGCCATAGTGACCAGCAATGGCTTTATGGTTAAAACATTTGTTTTTAAAGTATTTGTTATATGCTGGGCTTTTTTTTAAATCTATGTAAGGGGCCTGTTCTAGTAGCTCCGAAGTGTGACAAACCACTTCTAAAGTGCACTTTACAAGCGGAAAGTCATGCTTTGCTTTCCTATTCTGTAAGCCCTTATCGCATGTCCAAACCTTGTTTAAATGGCTTTTTTTAGAAAGTTTCACTCTTGTTCTAACAATCCGATCAATTTGTCAAAACAGCCACAAACTTGGATTTTTTGCCCACAACTGCTATTCTAGTAGCTCTGTTATGCAAACCGCTTCTAAAAATGTGCATTTTCTTTAATGCCACCCGTTAGGTGGTATTAGAGATTGGGATTGCGAGTTTCATCCAGAGCCTGAAATATTATTTTGACTAAGAGCGCAAAACCCATCAGTCAGACTGGGGATGGAGTTACAGCTGCGGCCGCCTTTATCCTAATGCGGCCGTATCGGCGCAACTCTGATAACCGCGGACAGATGCAGTATTTTTTTTTTTCCGGAATATGTTCCAGTATTTTAGCGCTCGTAATAGTAGCATTTTATTAGCGCTGTCTGCAATACTGCAATACCGTCTAAAAACTCAGGGGGCGTTCGCGAGCTGCTGTCTTCAAAGTCTAATACTTTAGCAGTTCAACCTACGTCAGTACACAGTCTGCGTGTGCGCGCGCAGTAATTGTAAATTTGCATATTTATACATGCATGTGCAGTGCTGTATGTCTCATTTGAACATTGTTGAAACGCATAGGCGTGTACTGTAACAGTATCACATTTTGGTATATACAGCGCTCTCCCCTCGCTTGCCCCCGCACACACAGGCTAATTTACTGCACTGCAGTATTTTAACATCTTATCTACAGTACAGTACACCTCTCCCACACCATTCCTTTGAATGTGTGTCTTTCTGGTTTCATACTGGATACCTAACAAGCTCCTATTGAACCCCCAAAATAACCACAACATACATATAAGCATATGAGTGTCACAGAGGAGTGCTACTGAGCATGGCAATATATATTTAAAACCAGAGACAGAACATAAAACACAGACAGAGCTCAGTGCACATCCAGTGAAACTCATACATGGTACAGTGCCTAAATATATATGTATAAATATCTATTAAATAAAATGGTCTTTTAGTTTAACATTTTTGGCCAAAATTGTTGTAAGCCCCTGAGCCACTGCACGGCAGACCAAATTTCCAGGGGTCCCTAACACTTATATAAATTCTTAATAACCTGTGCAATACTAGGAAGAATGATTTATAATAAATCTGTCTCTGGTTTTAAATATATATTGCCATGCTCAGTAGCACTCCTCTGTGACACTCATATGCTTATATATATATGTTGTGGTTATTTTGGGGGTTCAATAGGAGCTTGTTAGGTGTCCAGTATGTTTTACAATTCTTGTTCAGCTAGTCTTAGCTGATTGAAGGGTGGCAACCTCCTACCTAATTGAAGCTTACCCCCTCCCACATTTAAATGGTTAAAAGCTCACTCCATAGCATCTCCCACTCTCAGGGGACCTTGCTTGCTTGCAGTATGGTTGTGACAAATCTAATACAGAGTGCTTTTCCTGGTAATGTACAGGTTATTAAAAGCTTCAATCAGACTTAGAACTTTGCAACTAATATTGACAGATTTATTATAAATCATTCTTCCTGGTATTGCACAGGTTATTAAGAATTTATATTAGTGTTAGGGACCCCTGGAAATGTGGTCTGCCGTGCAGTGGCTCAGGGGCTTACAACAATTTTGGCCAAAAATGTTAAACTTAAAGACCATTTTATTTAATAGATATTTATACATATATATTTAGGCACTGTACCGTGTATAAGTTTCACTGGATGTGCACTGAGCTCTGTCTGTGTTTTATGTTCTGTCTCTGGTTTTAAATCTTTCTGGTTTCAATCACATTCCGGCTTGCTAGCTGATGATTACTGCGCACGCGTCTATAACTTCACCACTGCTTGTTTGTGAAGTTCAAGAGTGAGTGACCAAAAAAAAATATATTTTTTTTTTTCTCGTCATTTTTTATATTTATTTTCTCCACAAGCCTGCCTAAACCATCTTGATATTACGATATTCAAGTTGTGCTGTAGCTTTTGACTGCGACACTGTGCGTTTGACTGCACATGGTTGATTTGTGTGCTTTTTATGTATTTGGGGGTGTGGGGATCAAATTATTTTGATGACCTGCCTATTGAAAATGTGTCATGTCTTTGAACTACAATACAGCTAATCCTTCAAGCAGCTTTAGCCCCCTTCCCCCCGCAGACACACACAGGGCTCGCTCAAGGATTACAACCTCTTATCGACACCTCTCCAGTACGATTCCATTTCTAAAGCTTGTCATTGTGCTATTCAACCTCTCTCACACCATTCGTTCATTTTCCTATTGTTGGCTTTCCCTTATGTTAATCTAATTATGTAACCAATTATTAAAAAGGTAACCAATTATTAAAACTGTATGTCTTCTTGAAGAATGCCCCCCACACACATTCACAGTGAATTTAAAGTTCAAAGAAATAAAATCTTAATGTAATTAAATATGTATTTTATTTTATCAGGAAAGAAAAATACAAATAATCATTGAGAGAGGGGGGGATGAAAATTGAGGGCCAGTGGATAATCATGAATTAATGCACATTGATAATAATAAAAACAGTAATACAAATTTTCCGTCTTTATCTTCTTCCTCATTCTGTGTAGTTCATTGTGAGAGGGGAGGTTTTGTGTAAATCATGACTGCAGTTTAGATACACTTAACTGTACACACAGTTCACAAACTTTGCACATGATACCCCCCCTCTCCCCCAGTCCATCCTTTTTTTTCTGAAAAGACAAGAAAACAAAAAATTAGTGCAGTTATGTGCATACTGTATTATGGCATTGTGTACTGTATAGCTATTCCATATTGGACTACAGTATGCAGATAGTACTGTCAAACTAGTCTATACTGGAACTACTGTATACTGTAGCTACTGTTAAATACTTTGTTACCAGGTGGCTAGTGCTGCTCTCTCAGGAAAGAAAAAATCTGCGCCATACTTATCTGTATCATACTGTACTTACAGTACCATACGACAGTACAGTACTATACCATACTACCTTCCTGATGCTTGCCCATTACGCGCGATCACAATGGGCAACACAGTCGCAATATGGTCAATATATTTATTGCATCGTTCTACGGTGAGTACATCGTTCCAAAAACTCATTATGCCTTGCGCCAACTCATCCTTTTTGGACGGTTTCACGACTTTTCGGACAATTATAGATGCAGCAATATAAACAATAATAGATAGATATACTCTATTATATACTGTAGTTATATAAATATACCGAAATAACTATAAAATTAGATAGATCTATACTATATAGTTATATTAATATGCAGCAATATAAACAATAATAGATATACTGTATTATATACTGTAGTTATATAAATATACCGAAATAACTATAAAATTACACAGATCTATACTAGATAGTTATATTAATATGCAGCAATATAAACAATAATACATATACTGTATTATATAGTTATATAAATATACTTACGCTTTGGTTACTGTTGGTGTCCTCGTGCGTTGTTTGGTTTTTCCGTGTGCATGATAGCACATGGTGGTTGATGGCACAACGAGGCCAGAAGCAGCTAACCAGCGTTGGATATCTGCAATTCGTTGTCTGCTCATGTACATCTCCTTAATTGTCATGCTGAGATCCTTTGAAATCTTTTTAACAGGCATAGCTGCGAGTAGAAAGAAATACAAGCACAAGAATGTATATTCGATGTTTAGTCGATGTGTATTCAATGTGCAGTGAATCCACAAAATGGATGGTGTATTTATACGTTAATGACTCACATTAGAGTACGCCCACTTTTAACACCTGTACCTTGTCGCCATGCATAAAAGGTGACACACTTTGCATAGCCCACCACTCGATGATCTGTATCTGAACTTGCCCTTGTCCAGATACTGCATTGTGCCATCTACTTCCATAGATCAACCCCGATTCTACGGACGCAGGAAGCCACTCGCCTCTGCTGTGCCTATCACACAGAAAAAGCGAAAGGTAGCAGCCATTTCCAAGCCAAGGCCAAAGCGATAGGCACAGGCTAATAAAGAAAACCTTCTGCTGACCCCAAAGGCTAAGGGTTTTAATACACGTAAGCCTTATTATGTCAAGAAGAAATTCGGTGATGTACACTCAAGGCAAAACAAATTGCAACCAACCCATTGAACCCGCAGGCCACTTCCTTGATTACGCTTTGACGTCTCTGCCGCTGCTCTCCCAGAAATCTACAGCCCATCTTCTCCACTACTCGTCCACGATGCTGCCGCCGCTCTCCCAGAAACCCACATCCCATCTTCTCCAATGCTCTTCGACGATGCTGCCACTAGTCTCCCGGAAATCCACAGGTCACTTTCTCCATTACACTTAGACGACTCTGCCGCTTCTCGCCCGGCAATCCACAGGTCACTTTCTCCATCCCTCTTCGATGACGCTGCCGCTTCTCTCCCGGAAATCCAAAGGTCACCTCCTCCATCCTTCTTCGATGACGCTGCCGCTTCTCTCCAGGGAACCCCCATCTCATCCTCCGTAGCACCCATCCACCCAGATGTTCACAGCACCCCATGCACAAGAACCAGCTCGTTAGACCGCATGCTGAATGGGTTAAGTGACGATATCCCCGGGAATTCTACTATGCTGGTAAAGATAGATCTTCTTTTAGAGACCATGCTAAATATGGATCAATGGATGGAGAAGATGGATCAACGGATGGAGAAGATGGATCAACGGATGGAGAAGATGGATCAACGGATGGAGAAGATGGATCAATGAATGGAGAAGATGGATCAACGGATGGAGAAGATAGAGACTGACATAGCGGGGATAAATAATTTGCTCTCTGTTCATGCCCCTGTATCCCCGATGCCGGAGAAGGAGGGTGGCATGGATGTGATGAATGGGACCTTCGACCACCTTCCAACACCAAGCGCACCCCCTCCACCAGAAGAATTTGTGTACATGTATGCCGTTGACGAGAAGGATAACATGACAACCCTGTCAAGACCACGCCAGGAGACAACACGGCGACCAAGACAGGAGGAAAGCTTCCTCCCAGACAACCTACCCTCGCCCGCTGCCACAAGCACACCCACTCCCAGAAGCACACCCGCTCCCAGAATCCAACCTACATACGCTTGCATTGATATGGTGCCCGACATCATCCTTCGCGAGCCGCCACCGGCACTCAGGGAGAAGAATAGGGTGATGAGTGCTGGTTTACCCCAGAAGTATGGCATGTTAATTTTTAAGCACCACGTGTCCTACTTGGTGTACTGCGGGTAGGCCAAAAATGTAAACTACGAAAGGAAATCGTGAAAAAAGGTCGCTTCCTGAAAATTTAAGAAGGACTATTGTGGAGGAATTGCGGCGCTATTTTTCAATTTCAGATCCTTTAATGAAAATCGCTCGATACTCCATTAATGGCATTTTGCATCATACACGGCATCGGCCCTGGAAGGACAATCTGGTGGGGATCGAATTTGCGTGACTGTTCAAATGTTGTTTAATTTTAGACTTTTTGCTTGCTTTTAAATTATATTAATAAAGAAATGTTTTTACTTACACAAGACCTGCGCGGTTCCAGTCCTCGAGAGCCGCGAACAGGCCCGGTTTTGAAGGTTATCCTGAGGGCCGGGCCTGTTTGTGGCCCTCGAGGACTGGAGTTGTGCAGGCCTGACTTACTGTACTGTACACCATCCTACTGTAAATGTTTTGACTTTATGTACTTAAATTAAGGAGATGTTGCGTGTTTTAACTTGTATTAATAAAGAAATGTTTTTTACTAACACCATACTGTTGTGCTGTAAATCTGTTACTCTGTACATAAATGTACATACACTGTTGTTCTGTACATAAATGTTTTCACTAGCAGTAAACCATACACCTGTTAATGTTTTGAATTATTGTACACTTTAAATGTTTTTAAACTGTAATTGTAAATAAATGTTTTTGTACTTACTCCACCAATAAAAGAAAATGTTGATTTGTTTTAAATTGTTCAATTGTCTCTTTTTATACTGTAACAACATACAGTGTTTCTAGAACATACAATACTGTCCAGGCATACTGTACAGTACTGTACTGTATACTGTAGGCATGCTCAGTACTGTACACCACAAGAGTATTAACACAATACATGCTGTACAGGTAAAGAATACACATATGTACTGGAATACATGTAGAATAAATGCATACTTTTTATTTTTCGAGTTTATTATACAGTATATATATAATAAAGTATTGTATACGGTCTGAAAACAACAGCATACTGTTTCAGGTTTTCTATGAAGCTCTCGGCTACAGTATTCTATGCTAATCAATAACAACGGCCACTAAACTGTAAACTGCGGTACGTGGTTTTTTAAATCCGATTCAGCAATGTGTAGGCATTGTTACACATAGCGATATTATCCATCGAAATCCCTCCATTTGCCATTTTCCGCATGTGATGACAACGTTTTCTTTTCTGAGGAAAACCAAAAGTACAAGTTTTACTGTAATGGTCAGTCCCACCAATAATTTTCTCGGGGGGTGTCTCCTGTTCACATGCGCATGCGCCTACTGTAGATGTGATGACATGCATTTGCGTTTCAAGAAGGTTCCAATGCGCATGCGCCTAGCTTTCCACCAATTGTGCAGTATCTACTGTAGAAGCTGCTCAGCCAATGATATTGCTTATAGGAGAATCGCTTGACTGTGCATTGATATTGATATTTCAAAAACCGAATAAAATACGACAACGTTACTCACCATAGACTTTGCCAATCAGCTGGCGCCGAGCCACTGCCAGTCCCGTATTCTTGATTATACACTGGCGACACACTTTATTCGAGCTCGGCTAGTCCCACGAATTCGGGTATACCCGGGTGTATTGAGGTTTGTGACTGTTTTCTGCCCGAGTGCATTGAGGTATTTTCCAGGCAGGGATTGAAGCATTTTATTCCCGCTGGCTGCAATACTGCACAGTATATATATATATATATACTGCATTACAATTCATGAATTTATGCCATCTGGTAGACACGCGAAGCATTGCAGCCTATTAAATCCTAATCATTATCATTTAACAGATCAGCCGCCTGTCAGTCAGGCATGAACCCAGGCTGGGAAGGCAAACGCAACGGGGCTTGTCAGAGGTGAGGAGCGGCGCATTCCAGGTATCTGCCAGGTACATACTGGGTATTTGCTCGAATAAAGTGTGTCGGTGCAGTACACGTTGTTGACAGGTGCCAGCGGATGAGGTTGGAAATCGCTTTGGTACATGCAAGGTGGCTGGAATCTGTACGCGAAATCCGGCTCGGGCTGCAGGTATCCGGGCGGGGACAGACAGCAAGGGTTGCTGGTCACCAGGTTTTCACTGACGGTCGGACCGTTATTGGATGCCGGCGCTGTCGCTGGTGCATTGCTTGCCAGCGACTGACGTTTCTTAGTTGGTTTTAACATGACCTTTCGCCTTTTGAAGTCTCCATGATCAAAAATACAGGAAAAATCTGGTGATACACACCAATACCCTCCAATAACACCGGGATCAATACGAAAAAAACACGGATCGATACATAACTTTTTCCTTATTGCACGCTTCCACACATGAGCATCTTGTGAAAATTTGTGAAAATTTGTGAAAGTCATAGTTTTCGATAAAATACTGATAAATTTGACCAACTGTTGCCATCTTATCATCTGTTGCATTAATCGCGGCCCATATTAAATAAGCGTACGTTCTGTCTGGTTTTTGGAGCATGGACTGCGGTGGTGCACTCATGTCGGGACTCTCAGGACAATAAGACACTGTGAATTTATTTTTTAATATGAAAAGCCTAAATTGATACATTATTGTAACTTCTTCAGTACCAAGGCCAATTTACAATGGACCACTGTGGTATTTTTTTAAACACCTGCAAGTCGACACATTGCTGAAGCGCATGCACATTACAATTCATGAATATCTGCCACCTGGCGGATACGCGAAGAATTGCAACCAATTAAATCCGAACCATTATCAATAAACACATCAACCGCGGGTGACGCCGGCATGAATGCAACATGAATGCGGTATGAATGCGGCATGAACGTGGTGAAGTGCGGTGAAGTGCGTGGCATTCGGAAAAAATCCCCGAAAAAATTCGGAGATTTTGGAGAATAAAAGGGTCCGCGGCTGTAGCACCACCTCAGGTCATTCCGCTTCTAAAGCAAGTACAAACTTGGTGGATTGGCTGTTAAACCACGTGGTTTGTCATAATTTTTTCGTAGAAGTTCATTAGAGTTCGTTTGGGAGTCACCAGGGCTAACGAATTCCTGAGTTTGGGGTAAATCCTTGCATTATTAACCCCTTGCGTCCGGGAACCGCAACCGCTGTTCTCGAACAGAATCTTATGCAGAGCTTGGTTATGTCAAAAATCACACGGGATAGCTCGGCGGGCAGGTTTATAGGGTTCACAGACCTATCTCTAACATGCATGCCCAATCCCCTCCGTGGGAACATTTGACCCACCAATCCCTGATTTGCCCGTAGTTTGCAAAACGGGCAAAAAAGGCTTTCTGGTTTGCAACGCGCATGTGTCAGCTTGACACCCATGCTGTTTAGCATACCTGGGGTACACCCCTTATCTGGCGACCCTCAGTCTGGGGTTTGGCCCCAAGGTGTGAATGACCGATGCTGAGTACCAGGATCTGGCACTCGGCAACATCCCGGCCATTTTGACACTTTGGATCTCTGAGGCTTTTCATCCCTGTACTTCACTAGACTCAGAGGCTCCCACTCAGCGGGGCCTCTTTGAAGTGCAGGAAGGAAAATACTCTCAGCTCATTCACCCGTAGCATATTTACATGGCAAAGGATTTTTCCCGGGCTCACAGAAAAAACTGTTCCTGCCTGTGCTTTTTAAAACTTACAGTATTTTACACTTTATTTAAACATTATGTTCTGGGGGTGTCACTACTGTAATTTTTATGTGCGTGTGGTTGACTTCTTTATTTGGACTTGCACTCCAAAAATTGGAGTGCTAGCTGTCTCCGTTTGCAAGTTAACCCGCTTAATTGAAATGCTCACATGTGGGATACCAAGTTCACCAAGTTCTCACGCAAATTGACCGACATCCCACGGCAATAGACTTTCCTCCTTTCAAGTTACGCGAGCTAACAAGGCACGGATACAATCTGTCGAAAAACCACTTCAAATCTAACTGCAAGCCACTTATTCAATTGAACTTGCGGTTACGAGGTTGAGTGCTTGAAAATGGATACCTATGCTTCAAACAGACCTCCCGTATCCAGCTACGCTTCTTCAATCAGCGCTGGCTTCGCACTCACAACGCCATCTTGTGCCTGAAAAATTTATAGCACACTTTGTATGTAATTCTATTATTGCAGGCATGGAACAGGCTGTAAACTGGGGGTAATAAGGCTGGGACAGGGGCAAATACATCAGTGTCATGCATAAACGTTTAACCCCTTCACTCCCAATGCGAGTTGGGATTAATCTGCCAGGCATAATACCTTTATTAATGGCCTGATTAACCCCATTGTCGCCACACTGATCCATCCCATTATGATTGAGGGGGTATGAGGTTCTCCATGTTGGGAGTAACCACAATACTTTATCACTGTATAAAGTGTATGAGATGAATTGCTAGTATAAATGCATTAACCTGTTGTTATGTATTGTTCCAGGTTCATCACTGAAGGATGGTACCACTAAATTCTGTTCCAAGTGGGGACATTGGGTTTCCACCAGGGGGAGAGTGTAGTGGTGCCTGTTTTGGCTACTCATCTGCCCTCCCTGACACACAGGCCCTAGTAACAGTGCAGGCAGTATCTGGATTAATCCAGGATTTTCCCCATCTGCAGCAGCCCCCTTGAGTGACGAGGGAGGAGGTGGGCTAAGGCTTGTGTTCTGCCCAATAAGATGCTCAGACCTTGGCCTTTCCCCTTTGGTACTTAAGGGTCTGCATGACTAAATTTAGTCAGTTGATCTCCCCTGTTGAGAGAGACTGGTCTTACGCAGAGGTGTGCTCGGCTCTGGCACCTTCTGTCCCCTCCCCTTGGGGAGTCGGGGTGAGTACCATACCTCTGACTCTAATAGGGAGTCAGGAAAGTGCAAGGACCGCCCTTGGTGCCCGAGGCCAGGGGTGTGAGTCCAGAGACCATCCAGAGGTTGAAGGGCTAGAGAGTTATTGCTGTTCAGTGTATGCTGTATATACTGTGAAGAATAAAGACCCTTCCTGTTAGACTACACTCACGAGGCAGGGGTATATTTTATCAGGGGGAGTAGTGTGAGTTCTTCTGCAGGGATTACCTTCACCTTCCTGGAGCCTGCAGGAGATGGAGGTGCTGACACAATGAGATAAAGACCCATCAACTACCCCAGAAACCAGTCCTGATGTTCCCAACACCACCGGCGTACAACTCGGTATCCTGTAAGCCAGCAGGTATCAGCACTACACACCTGGTAGCAGAGCAAATCTCCCAGAAGGTGGGGGAAACACTGCTACATAAAGTTTTACATTGTGTGCCTTTTAAAACAACAGACTTGGTGAAACTTGTGTGAGATGTACAGTAGATAACACGATCTGCCTTTAGTACAGTCTTTAAAAAGTAGTTATATTAAGGAAGACTTTAAAGTTGAAGTGTCAGATTGTGATATTGAACTTGATTGGCACTTTTGGCAGTATGATATTGCCAAATTCTGCATGGAAATGCCGTGGTTTCCGTGCCTGATTTCAAAAGCTGAAACTTTTACAAATGTAATATTTGGAGGGGGGAAGGGGTTCACGAAGCTTCAAATAACTTGTATTGGAGCTTGTTCTGTGATAACTGTCATTGACTTGAAGGACAGTTAACACAGATCAAGCTCTGATACCTATTATCAGATCTTAGGGAATCATGCTCTCTGTTCCTTATTTTAAAATGTTTACAGGATCGGAAAAACAGTGCCAAATCTTTTTTAAACAAAATCCCTTTTTATTTTTGGAGGTATTGATACTTAATACTCTTTGGAATCAATACACTTTAGCTCCTAATTACACTCTAACCACTGATTTTTATTTGCCGTAAAATTATTTCTGGGGCACACAGATTTATGGAAATAAAAATGAATTTATATGCATTTGCCTCCTGAATAACAATTGGTTATACTTCAGACTTCAGCCTGATCATTTTTTTCATGGGATTTAGTATGTATGCTTTTGTAATATGCACAGATAAATCCTTTTATTAGAATTCCACGACTGCAGCAGAAGATAAATAGATTCTGGTCATTCTGTGAGATTGGTTTGAGGAAATTAAGGCAACAGAAAGCATTTTGTGAATATCATTAATGGGAAGGGGGTGTCTACATAATTTTACCCTTTCACCTTTGACCATGCTAAACTGTGCAGTATAATTGAGCATTTCTGCATGTTACAAAATCACCAGGCTCCTTGAAAAAGTATAAGAAGCCACAATACACAAAAATAAATGTTCCCCACCATCTTGCTTGTGAAAATGTTTACTAGCAATGGGAGTTTTAATGTTACACTGATGCTTAAAGTGATGAGTTTCAGCGTTCTTGTATTAAGATACTGTCATCCAATTTTATACTACTAGCTTTAATGAGAAATATGGGAAGTGATCATACGGAGCAACAAGTGGAATTAGTATAGTAGATTATGCTGAAAAAACACATATGTCCATCGAGTTCAACCTACAGTATGTTACATTTTGACTATGGAGATACTCATCCTATATTAGTATTTACCGTACAGTATATTGATCCAGAAAAATCCCAGTGAAATACTGTATTATGCTATTATGTCATGAGATAAAAAATAAATTCCTTTCCGACTGCTGTCATGGCAATCAGACTTACCCCTGGATCAACATATTTCCTATGTTTACTTATTTGATATTTCTCTGTATACCTATATGTTTAACCTTTTCTTAAAGATATCTATTTTATCTGTCGTCACAGTCTCCATGGGTAATACATTTCACATTTTAACTGCACTAATTGTAAAGAACACTTTCCTGTGTAAAATCTAATTATCTCAAATCTCAAGGGATGACGCAGTGTAATTTATACCGCACTTATGATGAATAGTTCTCTTGAAAGTTCCTTGTCTTGACCCTGAATATATTTATAAATAGTTATCATAGCCTCTCTTAGATGCCTAAAGCGTATTTTCTAATGTAAACAAATTTAATTTAGCTAGTCTTTCCTCATAAATCAGACTTTCCATCCCATTATTAATATGGGGGGGGGGGGTTTCTCTGCACTTTTGTACATTTCCATAATGTATTTTTTGATGGAGTGGTGTCCACAACTGGACTCCATGGGGCTCATGCAGAGAGGAACGTTAAAAAAGTTTAAAATGGCTGTAAAATAGCCACAGATTTGCCGTTAGTGAAGGTGTTATGCAGAGAAAACCGTTAACTCATTTCGGCAAAAAACTGCTAATTGCCAACTTTTCCTGGCTATTTGTAACTCGCCATACTAATGCACATATTGGCGTGTTCCAGCGATTCGGAGCTTCTGGAATACCACGCTATATTAGCCTGGCGAGTTTCAGGTTCTCGCAACGAGTTTAGCGAGTTTTACAGCTCTGAAAAAATTTTTGAGCACTTTTAAAAATCGCGCCATTTTCTCCCGAGTTTAAGGATTTCTGGCTAGTTTTTTCGCCAGAAGATGGCGCTATTTCCTTATCTATGCTCTCTGCATGAGCCCCCATATTCAATATGTGGTCTTATTTAGGTTTTATACTGTGGCAAATCTTCTCTTTCATTCATAACATATTGTATGCAAGATAATATCCTATTTGTATTTGCAGCTACTGCCTGACATTGAGTACTGTTGCCAAGCCTGCTTTCTACAAGCACCCCTAAATTCTACTCCATGAAGAATGTATCTAATTTTGCCCCATTTAAATTGTATGTAGCCTGTTTATTCTTGCGTCTCAAATGCATAATCTGTAATAATCCTAATCTGTAATTTACTTGCCCAAATGTCCAATGTATCCAAGTCCTTCTGGGAAGAAATGGCATGCTACTCTGATTTTACTACTGTAGCCCCTTGTAAACAGCACGGGCTATATATATCTTTCTCCTACTGTGGTAAGTCCTGTTAAGGGCAGGCGCCAGTAGTAATCATGGGTTTTCCCCCTTCCTGCCTTGAGTGATTGATGCAGGCCCCTGACTCTGCTGCAGGCATGAGACAGAGGGGAGGTCCTGCTGACATCATGAGAGGTGGGGCTGACTCTATTTGGTAGTGAGTTCCTGTGAGTGACAGTGATTCTAGCTCGAGTCTAGTTCGAAGTCTAGTTCGAGTCTGTCCTGGGAGTTGGAGGAGAGGAGTAGGTCAAGCTCTGTCCTGGGAGCAGGAGAGAGAGAACTCTGGCCTATTAGTTTTGAGAGTAAGCAGAGCTCCGGTGGACCAATGCCCCTCACCCTGATGAGGGGGTGAGGGGGAGGATCTACCCCCACCCAGAGGATACCCTCTGAGGTGGGCATTGGGGTATTGAGGCCCCTCACAGACCATCCTGCTGGGGTGCATCTTGGAGGAAAGGAGAAGAGAGGAGAAGGCCTGTACACATTTGGAGTGCCTTGTGTGCTGCTGCTGCTGTGTGCTGCCAAGGCTGCTGTGTGCGAGCTAGAGACAATAAAGAGACATTGCTGATTTCACCAGAGACTGTGTGTGATTCTGGAGCATCCACCCTGGGACCAGGGTTATTTCTTCTATAAGGGTCCTACCCCATATCCCTGGGAAGTTATAGAGGATGGAGGCGCTGCACCACCACTAAAGAATGAGGCAACTACCCCAGAAGCCTGGTCCTGTGTCCCCAACATCATCGCGGGAAACTCGGGCCCTCCTGTTACCGGCAGGTACGCACCAATCAAGCACATGTAGCCAGCCCTCACACACCCTAGATATAGCATCTGTGTCTGGGGGGGGGGGGGGGGGTTATATGGGTTATACTATCTTACATAATTTAGTGTCAGCAGCAAACATAGATGGTTGCTTTAGCCCAAACCGAAAAGGTTGCATTTATGACAACTCCCTCCTGCCTATCCTTCAAGAAGTTTTCAATCCGGATGCAAATATTTTTACTCAGTCCATTAACCTCTTGTGTGGCACTGTATTAAAAACATTTGCAAAATCTAAGAAGACATTTACTGCATATCTCTGGTCTAAAGTCTTGCATACCTCCTCAAATAAACTGATACGGTTAGTTTGGCACGCCCTACCCCACGTAAATCCATGCTGACTATTACTAATTTTGTTATCAAATGGGTATTTCTGAATATTATCTATTAATAGACATTTAAATAGATTTCCCACTATTGAGGCTTAGATGTCTGTAATTCCCAGGTTATGATCTTGCTACCTTCTTTAATATTGGCAGCACATCAGCTTAACGCCAATCTTGTACTAAGCCTGTCGAAATGGAGTCCTTCAATATTTAATAGAATGGCCTGGCTATTACTGAATTTTGCTACTTAAGAACCGTTGGGTGGATGCCATCAGGATTAGGTACTTTATTTATCTTTATTTTATCAAGCTGCCTTTGAACTTCCTTCATACAGTATCAACATTATTTATTCTTACACTTCCTGCACGGCGGGAAGCGTGGTGACGCGGCTAGTTGCGGCGCACTGTGACGTCACTGTCACGTGACGCGCCCGGTTTCCCCGGCTTCCCCGGCTTCCCCGACACCCCTGGAGTGAAAATTGAGGTAAGCGGGGGTGCGGGGAAGCAGAGGGGCAGAGCAGGAGCCGGGTTCGGGGTCGGGAAGGGGGGCCAAAAGGCGCCCGAAGCGGAGGGGGGGTGCGTAGTGGAACCGCGGCGGCGCGCGGTCTTGACTGGCGGCAGCCGGAGTAGATCCTGGCATGCCGCCGGCATTAGTAAGAATAAAGTATGCCGCTACTGTATGTTAACCAAATGTTTGTTAATGTTGAGGTTGTGACTTCCTACTGTTGCAATATTTTTGCGATGGAATCCTCCTTGGTGTATACCCCGCTTTAAGGACACTCACTTTAAGTACACTCGCGAGTAAGTACATATCGCTCAATAGAAAAACGGCAGCTCACGCATGCGCCTGTCAGTACGTCCTGAACAGCAATACCGGCTCCCTACCTGTACCGAAGCTGTGCGCAAGCGGGGAGACTATAGAGCCTTTTACACATGTGTTATTTACATCAGTTATGCACATATATGATGATTGCCATACAGTTCATGCATCGTTAAGTAGGAAAAAGGTAGTGCTTCACTTTAAGTACATTTTCGCTTTACATACATGCTCCGGTCCCATTGCGTACGTTAATGCGGGGTATGCCTGTAATTTGTTTAATAAATATACCTCCTCCTTATCCCCAATAATCTGCCTGCCCAGTTCACACTGAAAGGGTTTTTATATTCTTTTTCCTTATACTATATTTTTGTCATTTAATATACGTGAAGAACTTTTTAGGATTGATCTTCTGTAATAATTTTTTCTATTTCAGTTTTTGCTAATCTGATTGCAATGTATGTTACATTCCTTATAATTTTGATATGTTGCTTCTGTGCCTTCCCCTTACTTTCCATTCTACCTGTTTATTTAAAACTGAGTAAGAGAAAGAAACCCCGTATGCTGGATGATCAGATGCTCTCCCACCTGCTGGATGATTAATGAATGATATTTAAAAACAAATTTATTCAATATCCAAGCTGAAATAATGGGTGTTAAAATGATAATTAAATGCAAATTGGATCCAATAAGTAGAAACACTAAGGTAAGTGTTCTGAATCAACCATGTACTATTGAATAGGAATGCAATAATTTTCTATTCAAATGATGAAAGTGGGGGTATAATAACCACTGCTCTTTTGTTAAGGCAAATAAGGAGTGTAGCTTAATAACCACTATCACTGAAGAGGTCCCAACCATGCGGCAACCTCCCAGATCCTTCGAGCAGGACCCAAGCTATTGATGTAACTTTTATATACCTTTTCCTGGTCTGCCACCCTGATATTCTGTACAAGGAGCAAAAAGGGATACTGGCTACCCACTGGTAATGTAAAGAATGGGTGCTACAGTATTATACGTTTACCAGTGTATAAAGTGTGTAAACGGAGCAAGGAAATGTGCAAATGTAAATGCACTCTGCTGTATAGTGTAAGGATTCTGTCACTGAAGGTAAGGCAGGCTCATGTGTCAGCACATAGACTCCAGTCGCACCGGTCTGGTAGCTATTATGAGATACTTGCTGGGGGCAGCAATAACTGCCCATCTTAATTAATCAGTAGAAACCGCTATAGCAGCCAGAACACATTAGGCAAGGCTATATACGATGTAGGGATCAGTACCCTCTACTTCCTAAGGCTGTGCTTATAGTGCCCGCGACGGCGACACGACGGCGCTCCAAAACAAAACAATTGACTCCGTCGCCAGCGCTTATAGTAAGTGCGACAGTGACGGAACGATGTCGCGACCAAACATTTGGAAGCGGGTTAAATTTTATTTTTGACAGACTGTCACCACATGTGACTGTCTGTAAACCAATCAATGACCCTGTCGCTGAAAGTTAAATTATAACTTTTGCGGGTGGCGACGTCATCGGTCGCGTCGCCGTCGCCAGCACTATAGGCGCAGCCTAAGAGGTGCTCTGGTTGATAAAATGCTGTGAAAATAGACTCAATAGTATCAAACTTAATAAAATATGATATTGTAATGCTTGCGCTGCCCATGAGCAAGACAGGACCCCGGTACTGAGGTGGGGAAGTAGTAAACCACGCACCCACAGCAGCGGAAGCGTGCCTGGCAGGCGGATTGTCAAACGTAGCCGGGTCTGGGTTGGAGAGAGTGGGTTAGTCGATAATTGCAGAGGTCTTGGAGTATAGAGTTCAGAATAGTCAAAATCCGTTAGCCGTGGTCTGGGGTTGGAGAGATCAGAATCGTTGAAGTCCGTATAGCCATGGTCTGGGGTTGGAGAGATCTGCAGAGTCGAGGATATGCCGGGGTCAATAGCCAGAGAGGTTCCAAGGACAAGCCGGGTCGGTATACGAAGGGTTAACGGCAAGAAAACACAGGACAAGGAGCAAGTGGCAACGGATGTAGGAGCTCAAGGCTACAAGAAGTTATGCTCAGCAAGGTATGAGAGGAACTGCAGGATATTTGTAGCACACAGGAACCAGTAGCAAAGGAGGCAGAGCGGAGGCGCGGCCTCCGTGGAGGCAAGGATTGACTACAGGAGACAAGTGGGCATAAACAAGTACTTGCCATGCAGCTGGGGAACGTCGTCACGTGTGCGTGCCGCGTGCAAGAGAAGAACTGCACGGCCGAGGGGGCGGAGCTAAGCTCCGTGACACTCTAAAAGAGCTGCGTGCTCTGTAAGCAGAGCGGGAGTGCGTGCATGGGCTGCTGCCAGAGCGGAGGTCTGAGATAAGATAGGTAAGGAGGGAACACGTCGCAAAGGTCGTGTTCCCCGATTCCTTACAGATATATACAACTTCTAGCGAACTGAGGTGCCTGCCAGTGGCGTGGATAAAGTGGTAATGAAGTCAGAACACTCCTAAACTCGTATAGACCCTTGCAGTGTGCTGTGTGCTCCATGCCCTTTGTTTTATTTTGAGTTTCCTGTGCCAATGTACTGGTAGCCCTATGCTGTATGGTTTAGCACCAGTCTTTATTATTTAGCTTTATTTATTTTTTTACCTTTTTTAGTATAGTGTGCAACAGTTTTTTCTTTATTTTTTTACAGACACCTTCCCTTTAAATAGGTTTTAAATCTGGGTTTACATCTTAACATACTCCGCCGCCTCTTCTATTTGCTCGATCCTCTGAAAAATGGAATAGTCCTCTAAAGTAACTCTCTAAATTAACTGCCCAGTCATGAGTTTCATTCCACCAGGTTTCAGTAATTCCCATGTCATATTTCTCCTTTCTAGCTCCCCAATTTTATCTTCCAAGCTTTTTACATTAGCAAGCATGCACTTAAGGTTGTTACCAGTTTGTGCTATTATTAGCTTATCTGCTGCTGCCTTTCTCCTCCCATTGATTTTAGTCTTTATAACTTTACTAGTATGATCTATATTTAATATAAGCCTTCCTGCTTTCTAAACTCTGCCTTCCTCCCACTCTTCTCCTTGAGCCACAGCTATTTCTCCAGTCCTATTTATTCTGTCCATCACCTCTTGCTGGTTCATCCCCCTCTCCTCCTAGTTTAAAATCTCCTACAACCTTTTTAATATCTCAAAATTGGTCTCCCACAGCATTGGCATTCCTGCCCTGACTCCCCCAATGTTTTCACTTAATCTGGCAACCACTGATATCACTCAAATCATAACTGGCCTGCCATTTCCTCTTCCATCTGCCTCCCCTGCCAACTGTAATCCAGCTACCTACCTCTTCCTGGTCTTCAGTCATACTTCCACTCTCTTTACACCACTAGTCCTAACCAGGGCCTCTTCAGACTCCAAAGAAACCACATTCTCACATTTACAGTACCTCAGAGGTATGCTTCCTGGAGCGGCTGCCCCGAGTGCACATACAGATGCAGCGACCATTATTCGAACATTTCTGTAAATGGATTTCGAGATTTGCCAGAGATTCTCTCAAAATTTTCTGCGGTAGACTAATGGCCCATCGGATTAACATAGCAGTCGTCCCTGCTGTGTTAATACTACCGGGGTCTGACTGTCTGTAAGAGATGCGCAGTAAGAGAGAGGCTAAATCAGTCACTCTAACAGGCGATCACTGTTTTTTTTTTTACATTTTAAACATTACAGTAATGTAGCAGGGGGTCTCTGGAGCTGAACTGCATTGATTTCAGGTCCGTGGACCCCCATACTTCCTGAGATACATGCCCCATTATGGGGTGCCGGTATCCCCGCCATGTAAAAATCCTGTGGGTCACGTGAGATACCGTATCTCAGGAAGTAGGGGGTCCCCAAGGCTGAAATTGACTTTGTTCATCTCAGGAGACCCCCTTATTCTGCACACTAGTATCAAACACCCCCCACAATAAAAACATATTACGATAGCTGATAGCTGCTAAAGTAATGAAGCTGCTAACAGTTTATTTTTATTCATAATGTGCATGAGCAGGGGGTCTCCTAAGATGAACAAAGTGGATTTCAGCCTCGGGGCCCCCTACTTCCCAAGTTACAAGACCCGGTATGGGGTGCCAGTTTCCCCTCCATGTTAAAATCCATGTGGGATCTAAACCAAGCAGAGGGATACCGGCACCCCATACCGGGGCCTGTATCTCTGGAAGTTGGGTGTCGCCAAGGCTGAAATCAACTTTGTTAAGCTCAGGAGACCCCCTGCTCATGCACATTGCCGCTAAGGCAATGAAGGGGTTAAGGCAGACTACCAGGTTTATTGGGAGCAGAGGGGATGTTTGAAGGGGGTAATAGCCCTGAAGAAGGCCAGGCAAAAACTATGCCAAGTAGCTGTGCTTCATAATTGGATAAAACACGCTATGCGTGTTGCCTCCACAATATTTTCCAGCATTGCTGCTGAAGTCAGGGCCATATCATTCTTTTATTTGCCTCCTTCCCCCTTCCAACCTGCCACTCCACTGTGTATTATGAAATCCCTAGTAAAGTCCCTGTCTCCCTTCAACTTTAAGAAGAAGTAGACGCTGCAAACATTTTTGCTGATCCTCCCAATTTCCGTTTCTTTACCAGGAACCTTAACATTTTATCTCTGGTTGCCTCTATCATTATGCCCTGAGGTTTTTGTTGTTCCCCATCTGCACTAAACCAAGCACGCCATTCTCCCCAAGCCCTGGTGTATGCTGACCAAGTTCCCAGGGCTACAGAGGCCCTCACCAGCTCCATCACTCCCAAACTGCTTCCTGCCACAGCTGCTGCAAACATGGTTATTCCATTATACAGTAGGTGTTCCCAGGACCCACTTCTGTAATACTGTACACTGAAAATGAGAAAAGGCATCTTCCATCTTGTTAGCCAAACCGGGACGTGCTTAGCCTTGAACCATCTATTATGATCCAGAAACTTTAGGACCAGCAACCTCAGTAGCCGGACCTCCACTGGAGATGATGCTGACCTAGCCTTTCTACTTGCTCCTTTATTAAATCCACCCTTGTCCTTTTTAAAGCACCTTGACACAGGGTGGCTAACACACAGCCGTTGTACTCGTGTTTAAAATGAAACTTTGTACCCCGCTGACACTGAGCCTCATTATAGTGCTAGCAATATCTCCCCTTCTTAACCCCTGGCCAACTGCCCTTCTTGCTGAGAACTGTCTCACTACAACTTTCCCACCTCCTTTTTCTGCTTGAAGTCCCTATTGTACTTTCACCACCCCAGACTCCCGTAAGATTTATAGGCCTCCCAAATCATATCCACATACTTGAAGTGCGCTGAGCAATGCTCCAGATCCTTCTACCCTATTACGCTAGCAAAAATTGCAAAGACCTGCAACCAGTCCCCAAAAGATTTGGGAGCCTGCCTCCTGTCCCTCTCTTCCTCCTCCTTTCTCATCCTTATTTTAATCTGACTTTGTCGGCTCCTTATAGTCCAGCAATAATGTCAATATATTGACATAATCATCCTTCCTAAACCACTTTTTCACTGCCACCAATTAGTGCACACCCAGCGGGCTAGCTAAGCAAAGGTAAGCATCCCTAAAACTAGCATCCTGTAACACATCTTCTTATTTCTTGTCCTCTGTTGCCACACCCCCTTTCAGGGTTCCCCTGCTGGTGCTGTCACAACAGCTACCCCCGATACCCCCTCCATTTCCCACACCATCCTCCTCATACAGTACCCTAATCCCCCGCTACTTGTTTCCATCTCTACCTGCCCCCCCTGTGTCAGGGCACGAAAACTAACCCTGTCCACTTCTAGCCTGCTGCTCTAAGGCCAACTAAATCCTTTTCTACATTCTTTTCGGCCCTATCTGGGCGCCTCGCACTGTACCCACATCTCTTCTCTTTTGCCATGATGTGCTCAGCTTCAGCGGAAGCTGGGACTATGGTGGTCCTAGCTGTTCCCTTCTACGGTTACTACTCTACCACTCCCTGCTGCCTCGGGTGACCAAAGGCTCCAGCCCACCCCTTGTGATGTCCTGTACTGGGGCAGCATTGCTGTACCCAGCCACGTTCCCTCTTTATCTCCTCATGGTGCATCCTCATCTTGCTGTGCTCGGTGATCCAGATCCTGACACTTCCAGGCCTCCGCCGCTGGAGTTTGCCCTGCTACTAAAGATAGGTACAAACATCAAAGTCCATTTCCTTAAGCTTTTCTCCACAATCCACTCCAAGGTGCGATATCCATCAACAGATTTGTTTAAATCTTTATCCGGGCAGATTTTCACGAAAACCACATGCAGATTTTCCGCAGAATCCAGACTTGCATATGATCCGTGTTACTTTACCCTAGAAATTCGTGATTGTGTTCAATTCGCACAGGTGTAGCCCAGAATCTGCCCCTGCAACCTAATCCGCAAGAATTTTATTTCCAAAATCCGCCCTTGCATCTGATCCAAGGGGATTTTACCAGGAGTCTGCTCCCTATGTCCATCCACATGAGTTTCCACTAACAAATCCGCCCCCCTTTGCTGAATCCACACAAATTTTACCCCAAAATCCGTGCCCTTGTCAAAATTTGCCCTCCTCTGTCAGGATGTTCCCAAGTCCTGTACAATATCCCGAAAATTCTCTTGCGAATTGAATCCACACTAATCCGCTGATCCAGCGCCAGCTCCCTGCCCTGGTTGAATCCAGCATACACCAGAGGATCATCAAAATGACAATTCGCCAACGGATTCCAGAATCCGCAACCACCCCACCATGCAAATGCCACCACAATGTGCTACCCCTCCCAAATCCAACCTGGAGACCTCCCCGATCCGTGGTAATTTGAAAAACAACAAAATAAATTTCCTCTTTTTCTACCTTTCACCATCCACCTCTGCTGCTGCTTCATCCTTCCGCCAGGCGATCCCTCCGGCCAAAATCGCCGCCATGGTCTCCTGATGTTGGAATATAGTTGGCATTACTTTTTAATGCCAGACTATGGCTACATGTGTAAGGTACTACTCGTACATTATTCTTAAAACTTTGCATTCTTGAATCCAGTGACCAAGCACTGGGACATTGTCTGAGGGGACTCGCCCTTTGCTAATTATAACTAACAAATCTCCATGGAAATTTTTTCCAGCTGTTGACCTGTATGGAGATTAATTTATCTGTTGTATATTTGCTATCTGTGTGCTCTGATTTGCCTCCCTCCTGTCGTATTATTAAAGCATATAATGTATGACTATAGATGTGCAAATGTCTTCGAATGTGGTTTGCGGAATTTTTTTCTCACATCTCTTAAATTTTGTGTTTAGTAACGGTGTCAGTAACGGTGCTTAAATTTATTGCCAATTTCTCCACGATTTTGCATAAAGGGTCACGTGACTGCAAATTAGAGTGAAGCACTGGGATGGTTTGCATTTTTCCAGAGGAAGAACGAATAAATCTCAATGCTCTTCAGCCTTCCAGTGTTCTAAATTAATATTGCATTTGTTTTATATTTCAGTTTGTATAGCTAAAGTAGTAGAAGCGTTAGTAAAGTAATTTTTTTACCATTTTGAGCCTACTGTATATAGATAAACCTGCCTTTAAAGGTTAGCATAAGTCTGTGCTATGAATGTGCTAGTTCTATGATAAACATTAATACTGTATATATTCTTTGTAGACCGTAAAGATGAGGAATTATCTTCTGGTTTAGAAAAGTCAATTTCTACAAAATATTTCCTGCTGTGCGACAAACCCCAACTAGGTTTACAATTATTAAATGCTGCTCTACAGTTTCAGACCACAAGTTCCATTTTCATGTTAAACAAGAGTTTTGTTTTACCTGGAGTCATTTCCTAACAAAGGGACCGTGAAGAAACCGGAATTCATGCTGGTAGATGAATAGGCTTTTTTCTGCACCTATAAACTTTCCTCTTGCAACAGGAGTTAACTTAATTCTATAAATATACAGCACTTGATAGGATCATTTTACTTTACAGTATGTTTCAATTCGTTATCTTTTAAAAAACAAAACAATTAAAGTCTTTATATTTAAAAAAATAATAATCGAGGGTTCCTTTACGGCTTTATGAATCAAATACTAATTGTTTCATCTGCTTATACTGTACCTGTCTTAAGGAACGCAACCTGTTTAGTACTGTATGATTATATCCAACAGAAAATCATAGGGGTCTATTTTTCGAAAGTCACCTGACTGCAAAACAGGGACACACAACCAGTGCGCAAAAAAAAAAAAAAAACACATTTATCAAATCAAAACATCACATTGCTTTCAATTAATTTTGTGCTGTTTTTACCAGATTTGCTCTTCTTGTGAAGCTGGAAGACTTTGACATACTGTAGTCCCCTTAAGTCTTGCTCATTCCTAGAGTAGGTTTGTTTAGCACAACCAATTTTAGCTGTTAGCATCAAAATAATCAATTTCTCACCTAAATTCATACACTATGTTTATTTATTTAATTTATTTATTTGTTAGTGCGTTTTGTCATGATTCATGTTCTTACATTTGGTGCACATTTTTCTTATTCTTTGTATGGTGGGCAACATATTCATACATATCTATGCGTTGCATCGTTTGCTTCCACTTGCACTTGTCTTTATGCCAAGAAAACCTTGGCAGACAATTTTAATGGATTTCTGTAGCATGCTCGCAATTTTTTTTTTTTTTTTTTACATAAAATTAGCATTTGTATGCAGCCGGCAACATCCAGACTCCGCCTCTAAGACGACCCCATAGCATCATTTTTTACTTGGGGGGGGAGTTGACACAAATTCCGCACAACACACCAAAATCTATTTTACACATTGCCGTACCACGAAGTGTTGAATTTAGTACTCTTTGCTGCTTCACTTTTATGGAAAATCCTATGCGCTGACCCCATAGGGTTGGGTTCTTGGACTTTGGTGCCATAAAGAGCCAATACTGAAGTACTCTAGTAAACACTAACAGCTTTTAGAGAGTGGCAGCTATACATTTTGTTTGTTGGTTCTGCTCTAAGTTTCTTTTTTTAACCAAAGGCAAGGAGGTTTTGCAACTGAAAGGTGTAGATGTAAAAATCATTATTTGGTGCAGTTTTCTTATTTTTTTATAGTGTTGGTACTAATCATTCTCCTTCAAACATGAGACCTTGTTAAGCTTTATTGATATGTCAGCTACAGATTGTTTGAATTGAGATGGTACTAGGCGGTAAAGAGTACTTCAATGTTTATTCTGTACCACTACTTTTTGTATCTTCAAACTTACAATTTCACATTTAAAATACACCAAATGTATTGCTGCGGCAGCTCTTATTCTAACAAATCGCCGTTTTTTTCCTGGAAGGCGACGCTCTTCACCTGGCGCATGCCGCGTTCATTTTGCGTTCCCAGCCACGGGTCATGCGCGGCTGACGCGCGGTTGATGCGTTTATTGAGAATGGTTCGGATTTAATAGGTTGCAATTCTTCTCGTGTCCGCCAGATGGCAGATATTCATGAATTGTAATGCGCATGCGCTTCAGTAATGTGTCGACTTGCAGGTGTTTCATTTAAAAAAGATACCACAGTGTGCTATTGTAACTTGGCCTTGAGACTGAAGGAAGAGGTTGCAAAAATGTATCAATTTAGGCTTTTCATATTAAAGAAAGACAAAGACCAGTTTCGGTTACAGTATTCTCCAGAGACCCGCCCGCCATGAGTGTTCAAGTGCAGCCCGCTTTCCAAAAACCCGACAGAAGTTACGCGTATTTGATATGGGCCGCGATTAATGCAACAGAGGATAAGATGGCAACAGTTGTTCAAATTTATCAGTATTTTGTCGAAAACTATGACTTTTACAAATTTTCGCCAACTCCTCATACGTGGAAGCGTGCAATAAGGAAAAGGTTATGTAGCGATCCCTGTTTTTATCGTATTGAGCCACAATTTGTTGGAGGGTATTGGTCAATTTGTTGGAGGGTATTGGTGTGTATCACCGGCTTTTTCCTGTATCTATGATCATGATGACGGCAAAAGGCGAAGGGTCGTGTTAAAACCAACTAAGAAACGACAATCGCTGCCAAGCAATGCACCAGCACCGGCTTCCAATGACGGTCCTGCCGTCAGTGACATTCCTGAGCCTGAGCCGGATTTCGCTTGCAGTTTCGATCAAGCTTGCATGTACCTAAGCAATTTCCAGCCTCATCAGCTGACTACAGGTGGACTAGTCCCGCTGCAAACTATCGACGTGGATGATCAAGAATGCTGGACTGGCAGTGGACCGGCGCCGGCGCCAGCTGAATGGGAAATTCTATGGTGAGTATTGTTGCCGTATTATTTTCTGTGTTTTTTTTATTTTGACAATACAGTTTCAATATCGGTGCGATTCAAAAGTCAAGCGATTCTCCTGTAAGCAATATTATTGGCTGAGCGGCTTCTACAGTACTGTACTGCAGATACTGAACTATTGGTGGAACGCTAGGCGCATGCGCATTGGAACCTTCTTGAAACGCATACAGTATGCATGTCATTACATCGACGGTAGGCGCATGCGCATGTGAACAGGAGACGCCCCCCGAGAAAATTATTGGTGGGACTGGCTGGGAACTTCTTTAGGGGGCTGACCATTACAGTAAAACTTTTCTTTTTGTTTTTCCTCAGAAAAGAAAACGGCTAATGGAGGGATTTCGATGGATAATATCGCTTTGTGTAACAATGCCTGCTGAATCGGATTTAAAAACCCACGTACCGGAGTCTACAGTTTAGTGGCCGTTGTTATTGATTAGGATAGAATACTGTACCTGAAACAGTATGCTGATGTTTTCCGGCCGTACAGTATACTGTACAATATTTTTTTATATACAGTACAGTATACTCTGTAACAAACCCGAAAAAATAAAAACTATGCATTTATTCTACATGTATCACATACATTGTGTCTTCTACAGTATACAGTGCCAGTACATACAGTACAGTACAGTTTGTGTCTTCTATTTTTTTTAATACTCTTATACCGAGCATGCCTACAGTATACAGTGCAGTATGCCTCGACATTCTAGAAACACTGTATTTTGTTACAGTAGCAAAGGAGCAAATGGAACAATGTAAAACAAATCAACATGTTCTTTTATTGGTGGAATAAGTACAAAAATATTTATTTACAAATACTGTACAATGTAGAAACATTTTAAGTGCACAGCAATTCAAAACATCAACAGGTGTATGGTTTACTGCTATATTTGTGAAAACATTTATGTCAGTCAGTATGGTTTACAGTCACATGTTTTAAAAACAAATTCTTTATTCATAAAATAAGCAAAACGCAACCTCTCCTTTATTAAAGAACGACAAGTCAAAACATATACTGTACAGTGGGATAGTGTGCAAAACAGTCTGCACCAGTACAGTCCTTGAGGGCAGCAAACAGGGCGGGTTTTCAGGGTAACCTTTGAAAACTGTGCCTGTTTGCGGCCCCCAGGGACTGGAATTGTGCATGTCCTGTGTGTGTGGACAGCAAGTTTAAACATTTCTGTATAAATACAAGTAAAAAAACACACAACAACATCTCCTTTATTTAAGTACAGCAGGTCAAAACATGTAGAGTACAATACAGTTCAGCACAACAGTATGGTCTTACCTGTGATTACAAAAAAAACTTTATTCATAAAATACAGTATACAAACGAAACATCTCCTTTATTAAAGAAACATATACAGTACAGTGGGATGGTGTGCAAAACTGTCAGTCAGACCTGCACCACTACAGTCCTCGAGGGCAGCAAACAGGGCAGGTTTTCAGGACAACCTTGAAAACCGTGCCTGTTTGCGGCCCTCAGGGACTGGAATTGTGCAGGTCCTATGTGTGTGGACAGCAAGTTAAAACATTTCTGTATAAATACAAGTAAAAAAACACACAACAACATCTCCTTTATTTAAGTACAGGAGGTCAAATCATGTAGAGTACAATACAGTTCAGCACAACAGTATGGTCTTACAGAAAGTCCTGCACATTGTCCATCCATGGCCGATTCCTTGCATGGCGCAAAACGCCATTAATGCAGTCTCGAACGCCTTTCATTACAGGATCTGTAATTTGATAAAAGCGCCACATTTCATCCCGAATGTTCTTTCTTAAATTGGCAGGAAGCGCCTTCTTTAAGCGATTTCCATCGTAGTTCACTTTGAAGGTCCAATAGCAGTACAACAAGTAGGGAACATGGTGCTTAAAAAGTAACAAGGCATACTTGTGGGGTGCACCAGCACTCTTCACCCTATATTTCTCCCTGAGCACCGGTGGCAGATCGCACAGGGTGATGTCGGGCACCGTATCGATGCGAGTGACTGTAGGTCTTTTGGGAGCGGGTGTGCTTGAGGCGATGGGAGATGGTAGGTTGTCTGGGAGGAAGCTTTCCTCCGGTCTTGGTCGCCGTGTTGTCTCCTGGCGTGGTCTTGACGGGGTTGTCATGTCCTCCTCAACAGCATACTTGTACACTACATCTTCTGGTGGAGGGGGTGCGCTTGGTGATGGAAGGGGGTCGAAGGTCCCATTCATCACATCCATGTCACCCCCCTGCTCCAGCATCGGGGAAACAGGGGCATTAACACCGAGCAAATAATGTATGCCCGCTATGTCAGCCTCTATCTTCTTCATCCGTCGATCCATCCGTTGATCCATATGTTGCATCTGTTGATCCATATGTAGCATCCGTTGATCCATATGTATCATCCGTTTATCCATTTGTAGCATCCGTTGCTCCACATTTAGCATTGTCTCCAGAAGCAGATCTATTTTTGCTAGCACAAAGTTCCCAGGGAGATCCACACTTATCCCATTCAGCATCCGGTCTAACGAGCTGCTTCTTGTGCATGGCGTGTGAACATCTGGGTGGATGGGTGCAACGGAGGATGAGATGGGGGTTCCATGGAGAGAAGCGGCAGCAACGTCGAAGAAGAGTGGAGGAGGTGACCTGTGGATATCCAGTAGAGGAGAAGCGGCAGCGTCGTCAAAGAGGGATGAGAAAGTGACCTTTGGATTTCCGGGTGAGAAGCAGAGTCATCTAAGAGCAAAGGAGAAAGTGACCCATGGATTTCAGATGCAGCGTCGTCGGATAGAACTGGAGAAGGACGAGGGGTGGAGAAGACGGGCTGAAGATTTCCGGGACAGCGGCGGCAGAGTCGTCGAAGCGTATGTGAGGAAGTGGTCTGCGGGTTCAATGGGTTGGCTGCCAATCGTTTTGCGTCGAGAGTACATCACCGTATATCTTCTTGACATAATAAGGCTGACGTCTATGAAAACCCTTAGCCTTTGGGGTCAGCAGAAGGTTTTCATTATTGGCCATAGCCTGTCGTTTTTGCCTTGGCGTGGAAACGGCAACCGCCTTTCGCTTTTTCTGCTTGACAAGCACGGCAGAGGCGAGTGGGTTCCTGCGTCCGTAGAATCGGGGTTGCTTCAAGGAAGCAGGTGGCACAATGCAGTATCTGGACAAGGGCAAGTTCAGATAAAGATCATCGAGTGGTGGGCTATGCAAAGTGTGTAACCTTTTATGCATGGCGACCAGGTGTAGGTGTTGAAAGTGGGCGTACTCTAATGTGAGTCATTACCGTATAAATACACCATCCATTTTGTGGATTCACTGCACATTGAATACACATCGACTAAACATCGAAAATACATTCTTGTGTTTGTATTTCTTTCTACTCGCAGCAATGCCTGTTAAAAAGATTTCCAAGGAGCTCAGCATGTGAATTAAGGACATGTACACGAGCGGACACCGAATTGCTGCTATCCAACGCTGGTTAGCTACTTCTGGCATCGTTGTGCCAGCAACCACCGTGAGCTATCATGCACACGGAAAAAACAGAGACCGCAAAAGGGCACTGTAACAGGGGACTTATCCCTGTTCAGTAATGTGTCTTTAATCCAGCAGTGTGGTGGTTAACCTCTTGTAGTTAATTACTAAACACCACCTGCCTGAATTAGATGGCTTAGAAAGCCTGTCTTTTGAAACAGGAAGTGGGAACTCTTTAGCTGACACCTGAGCTGAACTTGGAGACACACTTGTTTTGAGCTCTGCCAAAAGTTAGCTGAGCTGCTTTCAAGACACAAGGCCCAAATAAGACTTCTAAACCTGGATGCTGATTTTCTGTGCACGCTCCGTGCGGTTCCAGGAGAGCAGAGAAGCTTACTCTACAGCTGATAAACAGATAAGACTTTCATTATTAAGAGACTGCTTATATCTGCTTATTTTCATGCTATGTTTGGGGCTGGGGAGAAATGCTTGACTAGGGAGATGTGAATTGGTTGCAGAGTGTTTTCACTAGAATTACTCCCAAGTGAATGGAAGCTTTGTTCCCCCCCCTGTGTTTGGATAATTTTCCTGATAAGAAGGAACAGGCTCAATAAAGTCTATTATAATTTCACATTATAAAGCCTCCTAATTGTGTACCTCTGTGAACGTCCGTCCACATATGGTGTCAGAAGTGGGATAAGAGGTGTCCTTGTAGTTAAAAAGGACCGGAGTTTTTATGTGAAATTTTTTGTTATGCTTTTTTGCCTACAAACAGTCTAACAACTTGGAAAAAAAAACCCTCATGCAGCAGAGATCAGATTTAAAGGGACACACACCACTGAAACTTACACTGCACTGAAACCTACAAAACCACAGATGGACTCTTTTCCCCAATCCCAAGAAACTGCTGAAGTAGGTAAACCTTTAATTACCTATCACAAAGTGTAATACGGTCATTGAAATAGGGATTTTGCCTTCTAGCCATAGTCAGGGTTCAAGAAGTGAGTCAGCCCTTAAAAAGGGATAGGTTTTCTTGTTTTCAAAAGTTTCGCTGAAGCAGTGAAAACAGATGGTGACTGGTACTGATTTTGCAAATAAAGGTTGCCACACCGCATAGGGCTACCAGCTGTGAATGGAGTATATGCAGAAAAGTGTGAAAATTGATACAAAGACTGTGCTGAAGCAGGGGTATTTTTAGCAAACAAATGCTGAGTGTAAAATTGCCCTATAAAGAAAAAGTTTTTTTCAAAGCCAATTGCTGAGTGTTGAGTCCACTGCAAAGAATTTTTTTTTTCTGCCAGTAAAAAAGTATGCCTATTATCTTGGGAGCAAAACAGACACCCAAAGTGTGAAGTGTGAATGCCATAATACCCAAAGATGAGACTGAAAATTACTGAACTCAGGCAGAAAACCAAATTCTGTTGCTGAAGCGGAGGGATTTCACCTAGCAAATAAATGGTGTATAGCAAATAGACTTTTTTACTAGCAACTGCACAATCTTGTATCCATGATGAGAGAAAATGCATGCACAGCACTGCTGATATTGGAAAAAAAAAAAAAAAAAACTACCCAAGAAAGAAAAATCTACAGAGAGGCCTGTGAGAGCCATGACCTCTACAAGCAAAATATGCCCATCTGTAGGACTATCACAATTGGGGGTTCTAGCAAATACAGTGGCAACAGCTGCAATAGCGCCTCCTGAGGTCAGGAAGAAAATGACACCTGATAGCCTAAAAATGGAGGATAAGATGCATCGTTCCTGAATGAACCCTACCCCACTGAAGAGTGGCCCTTCCAGTCCAATAAAGAGGAAGACATCTCTTACGGGGAACCCAAACCGAGTCACACCCACAAAACACCCCAAGAATGGTGGGGGTGCCTGAACTCGGCACGAACAGAAAAGACCGCTCCCTATGATGACGAATATGATCAGCAGGAGACAGAGCGGGAGCAGTGGATCACCGAATATTTTTGTCAGCTAAAGCAGCTGCAGGAAAAGCCTGGCGTATATAATGAAGCTGCTAAAACTTCAAATGAAGATGGAGACCCCAGTATCCCTGAAGGGACAGTGTCATCCAAATAAAAAAGGAATAAAAAGAAAAGCGGTTCTTCACTTACTGTGGAAGTAACAGACACATCCACAGATCCTGTGGAGAAAAAGGGGGACCGAGTTGCCCTGCAGCCTAGAAAAAATGGAGAATTCGTCCCACGGTTAACCGAATATCCAGGGGGCCCAAGGCAGAAGTCGTGTACCCCAAAGAAGTGTCTGTCCGGTGCCAACAGTGAGGAACCCTCAACCAACCATCCCAGGGAAGTGGAGCCGGAACCAGTGAGTGACGATCCCTTGACCAGCCCTGAAGACGCCCTGAAAATTGCCAGGCATGACTGTGATCTGCTCTGTGAAGAATTGGAAAGGGAGAGAAAAAATAATGCTGAGCTACAGAAGACTGTGCTCGCAATTTACTCTGCGGCCAGGACAGAATTGGAAAGGCTACTATTTCCGCCATGGATGAAAAGCAGAGCCAATCTGATAAAATGGTGGCTACGCTAAAGCGGAAGTATGAGGAGGCACTGAAGCAGATGACAGTCTTCCAGCAAGAGGTTCACACTTCGCATAGAGTTGAATGCCTCACAACAGGAGGTCAACAGTGTCCGGATAGAAGTGGACATATCTCAGAAAGAGGTTCAGAGCACTTGATGCCTCACATCATGAGACCAACAGCTTCCGCACAGACCTGGAAGTTTCCAGAAAGGAACTACACAGTCTCACTGAGGAGCTGGACATTTCAAGGAAACCTATCCTACATCTTAACTTAGATCTCAAAGTCTCTCAGAAAGAGCTTCAGAACTTAAACCTGGAGATGGAAGTCTCATGCCAGGAGACAGCCCGCCTCCAAGCAGATGTGCAAAAATGGAAGGTGGACTGCAAGGAAGCCCTGAATAGTACAGAGACTGAAAAAAGAGAAAATTTAAGATTAAAAAAAGAAAATTCTGAGTTGACAGAATACGTCAAGGGAAAGAATGAAGAGCTGCAGGCTCTTAAAGAAATAAATAAACTTTTGGAAGAGGAAATGTTTGAAGCAGAGCACCGACTGCAGAACCAACTGCAAGGTCTGCATACACACCTCCAGTATGCTGAGAAGCAGCAACCGCTGCAGGAAGAAAATCTGCAGGCTGCTAAAGAGGTACAAGCGCTGCAGGAACGTCTGAATACCCAGTACGTCCCCACAGAGCAGTATGAGGAGCTAATGGCCACGCTGCATGTCTTCAGAGCATCATTGGAGGCGGAGCTCCGATACCAGGTGACTCTGTATGAGAGGGAGCGTGAGAAGGCTCAGAAACTGGAGCAAGAGCTGGAGAGACAGAGAGACTGTTCCATTCCCTTGAGTCAGTACACCAAGGAGAAAACAGACGCAGCGGCAACCTTGACGACAAAAATTACAGAGCTCCAGAATATGAAGGAGACTCTGATACAGATTCATCCAATACGGAAAAAGGTATTGGCACTGCCCAAGCACCAGTATCCCACAGTAACTAATGCCCATGAGGACAAGGGTACAGTGAGAGTTGGGGACTCCACGCAACTTCAAAACAAAAATACGAAGTTTGAGCCACCAAAGAAAGCAATAGCCAAACCTACAGCTGCCCAACAGGCAACAAACAGAGGTAGGAGTGCAGAATCCTTAGCTGAAGAAGCTGAACTGGTTACTCCGTGGTGTGGAGAAGCTGCAGAAAGACCGCTTCAAGAGCAAAAAACTCCAAGGGCTAGTCCTAACTGCTCTACAACTGTTGCCATACACTTAGTCTACAAAAAGAGGAGTGCCCGACGCAACAGAAATCTCAAGACCGCGCAAGCAATAAGAAGACTTTACGTGGAAAAAGTCCTCCTCGAGCGACTGAGGAGTGCTGATCTCAAGCACCTTCGGGAGGAGACAAAAATAAACTGGAGAAAGGGCTCCAATCCCAGCGGGACAGAAGGTTCTCTTCCTCCATCCACTCTCATTCAAGTCACAGAAAGATCTCGAATGAGAGTGGAAGGATGGGCTTTGGCCGTGGTAAGCCCGAGCTTCCCGCAAACAGGGGAGGTATGTAACAGGGGACTTATCCCTGTTCAGTAATGTGTCTTTAATCCAGCAGTGTGGTGGTTAACCTCTTGTAGTTAATTACTAAACACCACCTGCCTGAATTAGATGGCTTAGAAAGCCTGTCTTTTGAAACAGGAAGTGGGAACTCTTTAGCTGACACCTGAGCTGAACTTGGAGACACACTTGTTTTGAGCTCTGCCAAAAGTTAGCAGAGCTGCTTTCAAGACACAAGGCCCAAATAAGACTTCTAAACCTGGATGCTGATTTTCTGTGCACGCTCCGTGCGGTTCCAGGAGAGCAGAGAAGCTTACTCTACAGCTGATAAACAGATAAGACTTTCATTATTAAGAGACTGCTTATATCTGCTTATTTTCATGCTATGTTTGGGGCTGGGGAGAAATGCTTGACTAGGGAGATGTGAATTGGTTGCAGAGTGTTTTCACTAGAATTACTCCCAAGTGAATGGAAGCTTTGTTCCCCCCCCCCCCTGTGTTTGGATAATTTTCCTGATAAAAAGGGAACAGGCACAATAAAGCCTATTATAATTTCACATTATAAAGCCTCCTAATTGTGTACCTCTGTGAACGTCCGTCCACAGGCACCAAGGGTAACTAATGCATAAGTATATTTATACAACTTAAAAATAAAATACATTTTAATTTAAATCTAATATTTTTGTTATTTCTGTTGATTTATATTACAACAGTATATATATTTTGTATATTTATATCAGTACAGTATATATATTTTGTATATTTATATCAGTACAGTATATATATTTTGTATATTTATATTTATATTACCAGTATATATATTTTGTATATTTATATTACAACAGTATATATATTTTGTATATTTATATTACTACAGTATATATATTTTGTATATTTATATTACTACAGTATATATATTTTGTATATTTATATTTATATTACAACAGTATATATTTTTTATATTTATATTACAACAGTATATATATTTTGTATATTTATATTACAACAATATATATATTTTGTATATTTATATTTATATTACAACAATATATATATTTTGTATATTTATATTTATGTCAGTACAGTATACAGTATATATTTTGTATATTTATATTTATATATACATTTTATATTGCTGCATATTAATAAAACAATATATTTTCTTTACATTGTAGGGAGACAACTCTTCTGGTGGACAAAATAAGTGAGGAGAATGATGGGAGGAGTGCATTAAGGGTCAAATACACTCTGCAGGAAAAGCACAATCTGACTGTATCCGAGAGCAGCATAAAGAAGATGAGACGCAGCATTGGATGGAAATATGGACGTGTGAGGTTAGTACTGGACAGTACAGGAGATAAAAGTGTTGTTTAGGAAACTGTACTGTACCGCTAAAATTATTTATTCCTTGTCATTACAGAGCGTACCCCATGCTACGGGACACAAACAAAATCAAAAGAGTGGTCCAGGCCCAGGCATGGATCGACAGTGGGGAGACTTTCCAGGATTGCATATTCACTGATGAGTCTACTGTGTCGCTGGAGAGATTTGCAAGCTTTGCATTCCACAAAAAAGGCCGCATATCTTTGAAGCTGCGGCCAAAACACCCCGTGAAGCTGCATGTGTGGGGTGCCATCTCTAGGCGTGGACCAGGATGCATTGTCATCTTTGAAGGTAAAATATATCAAATATAATGTAGCCTTATGCACTGTACTTTACTAGTGTAACCTTACTGTATGCACTGTACTATACTATTGTGCAGTTTTTTGAGCACTTTTCTTTTCTTGCTATAGGAATAATGAATAAAGCTTTCTTCCAAGACAACATTGTCCCTGAGTGCAATATATCACACGCGAGTTCCCCAATGGTCACCGCTTCTACCAGAACAACGATCCGAAGCACACCGTGTCAACAGCGCATATCCTTGAGCACGGTATCAACTGGGTGAAGACGCCAGCGGAGTAAGTGCAGTAGAGCGTGTCTCATTTTTTTCCCCACTGTTTTTACTGTGAACTGTATCTCTTAAACTAATTGTCCTTTTTTTCCAATGACAGATCGCAAGACTTCAATCCGATCGAAATGGTTTGGCATCAGCTGAAGGACCATATCCGGAAAGTGGCGAAACCCTCCAAAAAGGACGAGTTGTTGAAAGGCATAATGAGTTTTTGGAACGATGTACTCACCGTGGAACGCTGCAATAAATATATAGACCATATTGCGACTGTGTTACCCATTGTGATCGCACGTAATGGGCAAGCATCAGGAAAGTAGTACTGTGCAGTAGTATTGTAAGTACAGTATGATACAGGTAAGTATGGCACAGATTTTTTCTTTCCCAAAAGTCAGAGTATACAGTACAGTAGTTCCAGTATACAGTAGACTAGTTTGACAGTATTACAGTAACTGCCTACTAACTGGTCATTTTTTTTCTTTTCAGAGAAAGCAGCACCAGCCATCTAAAGTAGTACTACATATCACACAATGCCATAATACAGTACGCACATACAGTAACTGCACTAATTTTTTGTTTTCTTGTCGTTTCAGGAAAAAAGGGTGGCCTGGGGAAGGTGGGGTGTTGTGTCCAGTCTAATTTGTTTGTACAGTCAAATGTACAGTATATAAACAGCAGTATTGATGTACACAAAACCTCTCCTCTCTCAATGAACTACTGTACTGTACACGGAATGAGGAACAAGATAACGACGGAAAAAATAATGCTACTATGTACAGTATACTGTATATATATATTATACATTACAGTGTATATATATTATTACATAATATTCTCTAAATGTGCATAATTCATGTTTCTCCATGTTTTATAAATGTTTTATAAATGTTTATCCAATTTCAATCTGCCAGAAGAACTTAATAAAGACTGCATTATGTATTATTCATGATTATTTTTATATTTGTATTTTTTTGTTCCTGATGAAATAAAATAAAAATTTATTCACATTCCTGGTTATCATAATCATTGACAACAACCACACCCCCCCGCCCCCACAGTATAAGAATGAATGTCAAAACAACATGAATCAGTTAATGGTTTTTTTTACTCTCAATTCTCACAAGGCTGTGCAAATCAGATTTACATTTCAAATTCAAGAAGGGATTTTCCAAAGCGTTACCATAAACAAAGCCTCAAAGGGTTGGGGGGGGGGGGGGGTTGGGTGAGTCATGTGCAGTAATCAGCTAACTCCCATCTCAAAGAGGCTTAGAGTACACGCAGGCGCAGTTAGGCGATTGACGCTCGGCCAGGGACGGATTAAAAACACAATGACTAAATTCAGAAAATGAATGACTCTGTGGAGGTGTCTGTCGAATGACTCTGTGGAGAGGGGGGGGTTGGGTGACTCATGTGCAGTAAGCATCTAGCTCCCATCTCAAAGAGGCTTAGAGTACACGCAGGCGCAGTGAGGCGATTGACGCTCGGCTAGGGACGGATTAAAAACACAATGACTAACTTCAGAAAATGAATGACTCTGTGCAGGTGTCTGTCGAATTACTCTGTGGAGAGGGGGGGGGGTTGGGTGACTCATGCGCAGTAAGCAGCTAAATAGCTCCCATCTGAACAAGATTACACGCAGGCGCAGTGAGGCTTTGAAGCTCGGCTATGGACGGATTCAAAACACAATGGCAAGATTCCAAAAATTAAAGACAGCCGCATGAAGTTCAAAGCTAAAGACATACTTTCATTTCATAAGGCAGTTCATCATAATAATACACCCCAAAATACAATACGTAAAAAGCACACAAATCAACCATGTGCAGTCAAACGCACAGGGTCGCAGACAAAAGCTACAGTAAGATGGTTTTTGCAGGCTTGTGGAGAAAAAAAAATTCATTTTTTGGTCACTCATTCAGGCAAGCAAGCAGTGGTGGGCGAAGTTACAGGCGCATGCGCAATAAATTCCTGCTGTCAAGCAGGAATGTGATTGAAACCAGACACACGTTCAAAGGAATGGTGTGGGAGAGATGTACTGCATTGCACAGAAGATAAGAAGTTGAAATACCCTGCAGTGCAGTTAATTATCCGGAGTGAGGGGAGAGCGCTGTATATGCAGAAATGTGACACTGTTACAGTACTGTACACGCCTATGCGTTTCAACAATTTTCAAATGAGGCATACTGTACAGCATCACAGCACCGCAAATGCATGTATACTTTAAATATGCAAATTTACAATTACTGCGCGCGCACACACAGACTGTGTACTGACGTAGGTTGAACCGCGAAGGTATTAGACTTCCAAGACAACAGATCGCAAACGCCCCCCTGAGTTTTTACACGGCATTGCAGTATTGCAGACAGCGCGAATAAAATGCTAATATCACGAGCGCGAAAATAACTCGGTTCACTCCGGGCGAAAACGACACAAAACCGCACATAACCGGGATAATCTGAAAATCGTAGATCTAGCCGATTTAGACTAAAGGCGGGCGCCACTGTATTGTGGAAAATATCTTCTTCCTATTTTATTATAGACATTACTTATATTGTACAATTATAAATTGCAATTCAAAGAGATTTGGCACCAATATTTATTAAATGTAGTCCTTTTTCAGCCACTTTGATCACTACAGCTACTTAAAGCCATAGACCTAGCAATATCGTACATGTTTTTTTTTTATAAATCAGTTCTGTACTATGAGAAAATACTTGTGCAGTTTTTTAAAGCACTCTGAATTACATGTTTAATGTATTATAATGTAACAAGCCTTCTTTGTTTCTATAGCAACCATTTACAAAGTCACATATACTGAAACAATACTCCTCCGCAGCCATTTAGAGAACCCCAAAGCCGAATCTTCGCCAATCGATCACAGGAGAACGAATCGATGGGCAACTTAGCTAATTACTTATCATTGTCAGCCAGGCATACACACCTGATTTCACCCATGCATCCCTGTCATCTCTTCCCCCTGTAAAGTGTGTTAACTCTCTCATTTTAATACTGATTAACCTTAAAACTTGCCCCACAAATCAAGCAGCCCAATAGCCTGCACTCATGTAACACTGTCACTCCTACCACCCATTGTGACCCAGCACTGCCATCTACAACATGTATTCCCTCACATGCTGTCTCTGTAAGTTCCCCATCAAACCTCTCAGATTGTAAGCTCTTCGGGGCAAGGATTTCTTTTCCTATTGTCTGATTTTGCTGCACTTATTGTATTATTATAATTCCCTGTACTGTATTCTTTGTGAAGAGCTGAGTACACTTTTGGCGCTATATAAATAAAGACATACAATACAATAAAATTGTGTGGATAGTATTGATGCACATATTAAAGGGGCTTTTTTTTAAATGACAGTTTGGACTGCTGCTTTTATACATACAAAATTAAGTATTCTGGTAACTGAGTGACATTCATTACACATTGTTACCAGTCAACCCTAGAGGGTCTGGCAACACACTACTTTATGTTGCCATCAAAGAGGTGAAGAAACACATACAGTAGCCTCCATGTAGGAGGACGTGCGCAGAGGTATGCAAGGGAGACTTGTTAAGGTGAAATTAAATAAGGCTTTTATTGCACCCGTTTCCTTAACATAAGAAAATCATCCAAACATGTTCAAATAAGGGGTCAAACAAAGCTTCTGTTCACTTGGGAGTATGTCTAGTGAAACCTATGCCGTCCACAACTCCCTTTAGATTAGCATGTCTCCCAGCCCCAAACATATATCTTGATATGTGCAGATACAAAGTCTTATAAAGGAAAGTCTTATCTGTTTTCTTGTAGTGGGAAGGAAAGTCTTCTCTGTTCCTGGGTTGCTGCCTTTTTCCTCAGGCTATATCAGGATTCAGGTTCAGAAGTGCTTTCCCCTGTGTCTTGCAAGCAGCGTGCAGTTTTTCTTCTGGCAAGCTCAAGACATCTGTTCCTATGGTCCGTCCCACTACTTGTGATAACAGGAACAATCTCCCTTCCTGTCTCAAAGGGAGGTTTTTCTAAGAAACCTAATCAGCAAGGTGGTGTTGGTTAATTGACTACCAGCAGTTAACCACCACACTGCTGGATTAGAGGCACATTTCCTGAACAGGGATAACTCCCCTGTTACACTCCACAAAAAGAGACCATAAATATCACCTGAGAGCTATTCCCTATCCCATTTTTACCATTTGGTCTGTCACCCTGGGATCCATTCTTTTGTCCCCTTTGCGATGACCCTACTAAGCATAAAATGAGTTATAAACATGGTATATTATTTCATCAGAATATCCAATTCCTGGTTCTATTTCCAAAACTTGAGCACTGTGTTTTTTCCAAAGTAATTACACAGAGTTATCTTAATATGAGTAAGATATAGACCAAGAGGTTGATTGACCCAGACATTTGACTCACAAACATGCAACTGCAACATAAAATGGTTAGAATATCTCATCAGGAAACATATTTCTGTCCCATACTGTATCAGGGCTCACTACACCATTTGTTTTAGCAGCATTGACGGATGGCCTGTTACCAGTTATTATTAAACATGTCAAAATGTAATGTCAGGACAGATCCTATCCCTGCTGTATAATAGGCATGTCACACATTATTGACATTTGTTTTGAAAGGATTTACCCATGGGCAATACATTGTATATACACAGGATTTATATATGCATTAATTGTATATCTCTAAATAACCTATTGACAATCATGATTTGCGGTTGACATTTTAACAAGCCATTGTTCGTTACAATCTTACACAGAAAATGTTGTATGAATAATATCAATTTTCTGCTTGCCTGGGGAAAACCTAAGGAGAACAGCTCAAATGTGTAAAATAATTAAATGTTTACATCAACAGATATCATTGCAGGAGAGAACTACACATATTAATGGAAAGTAAAAATAGAATTTTCATTTTGCATACATAAAATGAGAATAATAAAGAACTTGCATTTCTGTATACAACATAGAATGCAGTAATGAACAATAATATACTTTTTAAGATAATAATAATACATGTATATATTTACTAACAATTAAGTTAAAAATCTTACAAAAATATACTAATATTGTTTTCCGATGGCTTCTTCTTAACGCTTTATGTTATTGCTTTATTGCGATAGAGCCCTGCTGTAACCACCAAAAGATCAGGATCAGGCACTGATTAACCTTTCTGCTTTCCGGCAGCACTTGGGTGACTGCTTTGATCTTCCTCTTCCATGGAGATTGCGTTCACCACTTGGGTTGAAGTGAATAGAAACTCCCCTAGAAAGCGGGGAAAAGTGCCATGACATCCTCTGAAAATTAAAAGGGCCACTTGGGTGATAAGGATAAAGTTTAAATCAGTGCCATGCTGTGGCTTGCCAGAGGGTCACAACTTCAATCCTTGCATACCTCAAAGTCCCACATATATACCTTTTTAATGCGGTACAAACCAAAATGATATATTTAAAGTAGAAATTAGCAATTAAAAGATTGATTATACTATTTTATTGAAAAGAAGGCTTCAACTCCAAGTATCCTTTCTAAAGTTCCTTTACTCAAATATTTTTTCTTTTTTTCCCTAAACTTTGTATTTTATTGGATTTTTAAATCGTAATTGTACAGACATAAAATGAAGTGGGGGTTGGATGTTACTGATACATAAATAAAATGGGTTGGGGGGGGGAATTCTGTGATGTATTACTGTATAACACCAATCCCCTCACAAAGCCAAGTATTTTCTTTTTTTACCTGAGCTAGGGGAAAAACCTCCGGGAATCCAAATGTATTATATTTAATATTCAAAGACTCCATTTCCACAGGCTCATTACCACAAGGTTGGTATAAAGCAGACATGGTGCCTGTATTTAAAAAGGGAGCTAGATCACAACTGGGGAATTGCAGACATGTAAGCCTGACATCTATAGTGGGGAACGTATAGTATGGGATAATATTCAGAAATATCTAATGGATAATGAAATTATTAGTATGTATGTATATCTTTATTTATACAGTGCCATTAATGTACATTGTGCTTCCCAGTAGTAATACACGTGACAATCATATAAATAACAAATAATACAAATAAAAGATCTTGGGAATAAGTGCTTCAGACATTAAAGTAACATTTAGGAAAAGGAGTCCCTGCTCTGAAGACCGTACAATCTAAATGGTAGGTAGGAAGAACACACAGAGACAGTAGGAGGGCATTCTGGTAAGTGCGCCTGCAGGGGGCCAGGCTTTATGTACTGTATCATGTGAATAATATTAGCCACAGTGCTACTCGTATGCTTCTTTAAGCAAGTGTGTCTTAAGATGGGTCTTAAAGTTAGATAGAGAGGGTGCTAATCGGGTATTGAGGGGAAGGACATTCCAGAGGTTTGGGGCAGTCAGTGAGAAAGGTTTAAGGTGGGAGAGGGCTTTAGATACAACGGGGGTAGAGAGAAGACATCCTTTAGCAGAACCCAAGAGTCGGAATGGTGCATAGCGAGAAATTAGGGCTGAGATGTAAGGAGGGGCAGATGAGTGTAAAGCTTTAAAGGTGAGGAGGAAAATTGAGTGCGAGATGCAGGATTTGATAGGAAGCCAGGAGAGTGATTTCAGCAGGGGAGACGCTGAAACAGATTTAGAGTAGGAAAGAGTAGAGTGATTCTGGCAGCAGTGTTTAGGATAGATTGTAGGGGAGACAGGTGCGATGCAGGAAGGCCGGACAGCAGGAGGTTATAGTAATCGAGACAGGAGAGAATGAGGACCTGAGTCAGAGTTTTAGCAGTCGAGCAACAGAGGGAAGGGCATATCTTTGTGTACCCCCTTTCCGTATGACTAAGGGAACTATGCGTGCAGATATGTTTGCTCACAGGAGGCCTAGGCCTCCACCGCTGGGAGCCTGGGGTGAGCTTTTTCTCCTCTCTATACTGCGCCTCCACCTATGAGGGATCCCAGTGTTGGTGGGATAACCCCTCACAGAAACCAATTACAGTGAAGACTAATACACACACAGGTACAGTATATAGCAAATGTTTACTGACACACGCACATATCATAACAATAAAGATCACAATGCCCCAATGCAATACCCACACAATACCCAACATCCTGGTGTGGTTCCTCCAAAGTACCGAGGGTGCCCTAGGCACCTAAACACCCGGCGTCCTTAGAACAGTCCCCACCCAGAATATGAGGTAGCGCTAACCCCCTTGTGTGGTGATGGTGCACGGTGGGTACCTTACTGGCGACAGGGTATAGGGGTGATCTTCTCGTAGAGCCACATCTGTCCTCCCATGATGCGGGGTCTGCAAAATCCCTTCACGCCTTGTCCTGGTCTGCCTTGAGAGGCGAGCTCCAGCTGGAGTGTCTCACCTAAGGTCTCTTGTGTGGCCTGAGGCCTGGTCCCAGACTGCAGGCCACAGGTTGCTATGTGGCGTTCCTCTGACGATGCGGTGACTTGATTCGGGAGTCTCTAAGAGGGAGGGTCCCTATCTAGGGCCTTCCCTGCAGCACTCAACTGTGTGTAGGGTTCGAGGCCTAACTAGGGCCTTAGGGTAAAGCTCTGACCTAGTCCAGGGGCTTACTTGCTCCCTTGACACGTCTTCTCCTCTTACTGTCCCCGTCAAGACTGGCGCGTGTGGTCTTTGCACGCCAAAAACTATCCCCCTCTTTCCTGCTCCTAAAGCCCTATTGGCTGGGACTCCCCACATGTCCCGCTCAGCATTATGGGACATGTTGTCCCGCATTACATCTTTCAGAACCCTTAGGATGGCCGCCGCAACTACTGGCTCACAGCGCAAGATGGCCACCCCCTGCACCCCAACACTGCGTGGAGCTCTGGTGACTCCGATCCAGCCTGCAACCTCACCCCCCGCACCGAATGTATTAAGGGGGCTCAGTTACATCTGTAATATTGCGGTGGAAAAAGTAACACGTTTTAGATACATTTTAAAAGTGAGAGGAGAATGTGAGAAAGGAGTCGAGTCCGTAATAGTGCATCGATTTATGTAGGATAAGTCATGCCAAACTAGCCTTATTAGTTTATTTGAGGTGGTAAGTAGGAATTTAGAGTGGTCTACTTAGCCTTTCAAAGATTTTTGATATGATGCCACACAAAAGGTTAGTGTACAAAATAAATTAATTTTGTTAAAAAAATATTTGCAGCTGGATAAATGTAAGGCTATACATTTGGGAAGCAATAATAAACTGGATACTTACAAATTAAATCAAAATTAGGTCAATCCTTGAAGGAGAAGAATTTAGGAGTGCTTAGCAATAGTGCACAATGTCAGGCAGTAACTGCAAAGGCAAATGAAATCTTATCTTGCATTAAACAGGCTATGGATGGAATTGAAGAAAGCATAATTATGCTGCTGTATAAATCATTAGTAAGACCACACCTTGAATATGAAGTAGAGTTTGAGGCACCAGTCCATAAAAAAAAACAGAATTGAACTTGAAAAAGTGCAAAGAAGAGCCACCAAATTAAAAAAATGGGATGGGAAATCTGATTTGAGGAAAGGCTAGCTAAATTAGATTTGTTTACATTAGATAATAGATGTCTAAGAGGGGGATATAGTAACTTTATGTAACCACTCTT
>NC_134485.1:140468598-140496098 GCF_040206685.1 Ascaphus truei | reverse complement strand
ATTTATTGACAAAATAAAAGGGATTCGAGGAAACAGGCTCACTCACAAGGAAAGCAAATAATCAGGCATGTGTGAACACATATAGTCACCGCCACATTGGGTTGGTATGCCGTCGGCAGCAAGGATTAGTGTCCTCAAGTGTCCTCATACAGCTCAGGGAAGAACCTGGGTCCACAGCATGAACATCAGTACTATTCCGTGCCTTTCTGATGGTGGAGCACAGTCCCACAGCACCTAGGAGGGACTCTGGTCTCGTTGTTCCCAGTAGACTGGAGACAAAACACCAACCCAGTTTTGGAAGGTATATAGAGTGCTACAGATGCCATGAACTTGGAGATGTGGCCGCAGTTTGCTCTCGGAACGCGGAACCTATGGAATGTAACTTTTCTGTGGGGCATGGTTCGCGCTGGATTTCTACAGTTCAGCACAGTTCTTGCAGTTCAGAAGAGGACGACGAGGACTCCTATGTGGCCCCGCGTAAAGGACAACCTCCATGTGCAACAGAAGCTGCAGGGAAAGCTTACCCCGTGGCATCAGAAAAGACCAGAGGTGGACTATAACACAGAGCGCTTGGCGCAATCGTCACAGGAGTGACTACTAGCCTTGGTATGACAAAGGCTACCAATGCCGCCATAAGCAGAAATCCAAGTGAGTCAGACCAAAAGAGTGTTGACTGGAAACGGTTCTATGAGGCGTCCCAACAAGACGTTCAACGCCTCATCAGCAAGCTAGAAGTTTCTCAGCGAGAGGTCTGTACGTTAAAAACAGAGCTGGGTAAAGTAAAGCAGCAAGTGCTACAGGAGCGACTGAGTACCCAGTGGGTCCCCGCCGAGCAGCATTATGAGCTGAAGGCCACCCTGAGCCTTACCCAAGTATCACTGGAAGCAGAATACGAAAAAACTAAAAATGTCCAAACCTTGGAATCTGAAAAACTGAAGTTGGATAAAAGGCTTCTAGAGCTAAAGCGGATAACTGAACACACGTCCCAGCAACTCACAGCTATAATGGAGGACAACCTCAAGCTGGAGAAAGAGCTGGAGAAGCAGAGAGCCTGCTCCATTACCAAAAATCAGTACACCCAGGAGAAAGAGGCATGGAAAACAGAAGCACCTGCAATCCTAGTGACAAAAACTACAGAGATCCAAAATCTGAAGGATGCGCTGACACAAACCCAGAGCAAGCACCGGGAAGAGATGAAGGCCCTGAGAGGAATTGAATTGGCAGCTGCCTTGAGCCAGAAAATAAGTATAAAAGGACAGCTTCAAGACCTGAGGAAGGACCTGGAGTCTGAGCGTGCTGGCCGCAAGAAGGCAGAGAAACAACAGCGTGACCTAGGCGAAAAGCTCGAAGCTCTGAAGACTGAGTGGGACACTACACTGGACTCTATTACTGCTCAGCAGGAGGTCTAATATGAAGAAAACCTTTAAGAAGAGGTGGATGTCACACATGTCTGACAAAGAGGCTGGTGCACGGGAATAGTGCACGGGCCGCTCACAGGACAATGTTTCGCTGGGGGGAGGGATATGTGATGCCGTCACTACCCTCTAAGGGTTAGAATGGGGCAGTTGTGGGACTTTACAGCTCTCATAGAGTTAATCCTCTTGGAAAGGTCTGTTCAGCTGAGAGTTAATGAGCTAATTAGCCTAGCCTGTATAGTCAGGAAGTGATACAGAGATTCCCCCTCCCATGCTGCCAGACACACACTGTTGAGAGTTATACAGAGAGGGTGAGAGACGCCGCTGCTAGACTGATCTGAAGACACACACAGACAGCCCTGTGACAGACTGAAAGGAGATCTGCTACAGGTAAACTGGGTAAAATGGGGAAAGAGTTTAGTTCTCCCACGATTAGTTAGGGACTAAGCAGTATTAGTCAGTACTCCTGGAAGGAGTTAGGTCTTTTGTTTCTATTTTGTGTTATGTGTTAACCCTGTACTTTGCTTTGTACCCTGTAAATGAACCCCTGCTTAGAAAGTACAGAGTTTCCTGCCTTTGATCTGGACAAAAGATCCGACGCTGGGACTGAGATGTCACAATATATACTGTATAAAAGGAAGTTAGTGTGGTAAATGTTAGAATACAGTATGCTAGTTTAGTTTTTTGCTGTGATAAAGTGAGAATTTACTGGTTAGAAATGTATTTGTTTGTTTTTAGTTCAGTATTTCAATGTAATATAGGAAGTTATGGTGGGTAAGGGATATTCTCCCAAAGTCGGGTCTCAGCTGTCCCAGGGATAGGTATATATAATGTATTATAAGTCTTGAACAAGGTATATGAGAGCAATGATAAGTGCTATGGGAGACTCAAATTAGCAATGAATGCAGTGGTATATGAGTACTGGTAACGCTGTATGGCTGGCTCAGATCTCCATATATACCATAAAGGTCCCAAACAAGCCCCAGCAAAACCAAAATGTACATACCATATCAGTCCATGATACTGAGATCTCCCCCTTTCAGCACAGCTCTGTCCTTGTTGAATGGGTGCATCACGTCCAGCGTAGCAGAGGGAAGGATGGTCCCAGGGGGGGCCTTGGCGGAGCACTACCGAAGAGAAGGAGGGGGCTGCAACCAGTTATGAATAAAAACGCTTTATTGAGTGGTCAAACAAAAGTACATGGTCACTTTGACGCATTTCGGGACCTGCGTCCCTTTATCAAAAAGCCCAATAAAGCGTTTTTATTCATAACTGGTTGCAGCCCCCTCCTTCTCTTCGGTAGTGCTCCGCCAAGGCCCCCCCTGGGACCATACTTCCCTCTAATATAAGAAGTTATATTGTAATGCGTTTTTTTTGGTTATGTTTTTTAACTGAAGAAAGAATAGTTAATTAGTACTTGATATAAGTTTAGTCCTGTGTGCTCTAATGATCAGGAAAATAATGTTTTCTCTTTTTGTATGTTATGTTTTGATGACATAAGCTGTAATGTTATATTATGAAAATAAACAAATTTATTTTAAAAAAAATATATATATATATATTTTTTTTTTCAGGGCCAAGACAAGGCACTTTCAAAAGAACTATTCATTCCAAGGGCAGTACAAAGGACTCGGGGGCATTCCTTAAGGTTGGAGGAAATGAGATTTCACCAGCATCAAAGGAAAGGGTTCTTTACAGTAAGGGTAGTTTAAAATGTGGAATTCATTACCCATGGAGACTGTGATGGCAGATACAATAGATATCTTCAAAAAAAGGTTGAACATCTCTCTTAGAATGGAAAGATATACTAAATAAGTAAACATGGGAAGGATGTTGTTCCAGGAAGAAATCAGATTGTCATAATTTAGAGTCAGGAAGGAATTTATTTTTCCTCTTATTAGATGATGTTTCACTGGGGATTTTTGTTTGCCTTCCTCTGGATCAATATACTGTAAATACAAATCTAGGATAAGTATCTATCCTCTATATTTAACATAGGTGGAACACCTATGTAACTATTTCATTACCCATGGAGACTGTGATGCCAGATACAATAGATTTGTTCAAAAAAAGGTTGAACATCTTTTTAGATGGGAAAGGTATACAGGGATATACCAAATAAGTATATATGGGAAGGATGTTGATCCAGGGATTAATCCGATTGCCAATTATTGGAGTTAGGAAGGAATTAATTTTTCCCCTTAATGGGGTTTTTTGTTTGCCTTCCTCTGGATCAATAAGTATAGATATAGGATAAAGTATCTGTTGTCTAAATTTAGCATAGGTTGAACTTGATGGACGGAAGTCTTTTTTCAACCTCATCTACTATGTAACTATGTAACACAATGGACAGATGTCTTTTTTTCAACCTCATCTACTATGTAACCCAAAATTACTGTGATAGTATATTGCACCACCCAAAAGAAAGCTGCAATATCTCATGATAATATAACAGCTTTCTATTGGATGCCACTGAGGGTGACCACACTTGACCTATTGTTTCTCCTAAACCAGAATTCTTGTGAGGGAGTTTTACATTTTAATATCTCAGGGACCACAAGGTCCTTCATAGCTTTGAGTACCATGGTAAAGTTCAGGAGCACCACTTGTTTTAAATAAGGTTAAAAAAAGATATATAGATTCAAAAACAAAAAAAATGACTAGCACGGATTGCTTCTTAAAGCACGTGTGTTTGTATTCTTCTCCCCTGTATTACTTCTTGTATCACACCTCTGTGGAGCGTTGCGTATACGGTTGGTGCTATAGAAATAAAAATACAAAAATGTGCCATGGGTTGCTCATCCGTAATATGTTTTATGTGTCTCTTCTGAGTAGACTACCAGTTACTAGAGAGGATATCAATATTGGTTAGCTTTAAGTATAATGATTACTCACTGTTAACAATAGCTTTATAACAGCAAACAAGGTCATTGTATCATGTGCTGTCTCCAACAGGATTGCAAACTATTAAAATTGAATGTGCTAAGATTTATGGGAGCTATCTTTCACATGAGACATTCTTAAAGCAGTAACAATCACCATTCACCATTATACTATTTACTTTAAAAACTAGTAAAATTAGGTAGGCGCGCAGGGCATTTGTTTTCCATTCAAGATTAATAATAATAATAATATGTTTATTTATATAGTGCTTCATCCCAATGGGACCCAAGGCACTAAACAGTTACAAAAAGGGGAAAAAAAGAAGAGAACATTTAAGGTTTTAAAAGAGACTAAATACAAGGAAAGATACAATGCAAGACGGGCGTTACTGTAGCTTTTAAATGTAGGACAGCTTGTGGTTCATTTAATTACATTCCTGGATAAACAGGTAGGTCTCTATCCTGGTTTTATATATTTCCATAATGTTCCTGAAGCACAAGTGTCAGGTGTTTAGAAGAAAATGCTGAAAATAAAAATAAAAAAGGACAGTGCTTAATGCAGCAATCCATCAATTTTTTAAAGCTTCTCTCATTCCTCGAGAATATCCACGGTAGTCCGAGCAATAATATTTGTCCAGTGGACACAGTATGGCTGCTGAGGTCAGCCTTATTCCAACAGCCAATAAAAAGCCAAAACATAATTGAGTGTTGACCTCGCACATTTCTGTTGTGACCTCTCCAGACATTGCTTTTTTTTTCTATTTGCATATAAATGTATTGCTATTTTGGGAACATAGGGTCCCTGGAGCTCAGATTACACTAAATTAAAAAGTAAAACGGTTTTCATTTAAGGGGATTGATTCTTTAAATTGCCACTATTGCTATTCTGAATATTATTTATGCCAAGCATGGTGTAACAGCATTACCTTTTGGAAATTTTGCATTGTCTAGTTGATTTTTCTTCCTGTAAAATGTCTTATGTTTATCGCTGTATAAATTGTCATCGCAATATATTGCAAGTTTAAATTGTTAGTCTTTTTTTTTACCTGTGACCAGAGACCACCGCATTTATTACCAGCAAAGGGACAGAAATAAGATATTCAAACAGTAGAAAGATTTGCTGGAGCAGAGATATGTTTGATTCCCAGCTCTTCGGCTCAGTACTGTATATTATTGCAGCTGTGTTGTTTTACTTTGTGTCCCTTTGCTTACTGTACAGTACATCATCTGCTTTCTACAAAACTGAATGTAAATTGTCTGTATTTTTTCCCTTTTTAAAACTAGTCCATATCCGTTCCTGTTCCCTCAGGGAGCACTTATGCAGGCTCTTAGAACTGCATTTATGATGTCAAGAAAGGTTAATTAACTCATTTGTATTTTAGGAACATCTCACTCTATATTTTACGTGTTGGCCTAAAGAAAGAAAAAAAAAAGTCTATCATTTCAGTATTCATATTATTTACATGTTAAATCCCTGCCACTCGGGTCTTTCTAATAAGGAAAGCCTGAACCAAATGTTTTAACGTTTCCATTTTGTAACCCATACATGTGTTTGAAGTGTAGGCTGCTGATGTGCCAATTATGTGTAATTTGATGGCACAGCTAAATTGGATTCGATTTTTGGTGCTCTCAACACCATTTCTTCTTTCTATATCTGTTTCTAATTCGTGCGTTAAAACATGTCATTTTTTGTTAAAAATGCAATTTTCCAAAGTAATGTTGCAAAAATGAGTTTGTTAGTCAGTGGCATAAGAGAGAAGGAAGGAAGGTGTGGGGCACCAAGTCAGCAAAGGAAGGGTGCTAGTGCGAGAGGAGACTAGATGAATCTGAGGACATACTGTACTCTAAGATAAGCATAGCAGAAGAGCGGGAGGAAAGGGACTTTAGATACTTTAGAAGAATGGAGTATATAAAGAAGCATTGGAGGAGGAGAATGTAGAGAAAATAGAAGGCATTGGGAGTTTGAGTCGTGGACACTAAAGGAATAGGAAAAGTATTGGAGAATTGTTTGAGAGGTGGCAACACAAGAAAATATAGGAGGGCTCAAGAGATTAAAGGGATTTAAGATGGGATTTGAAGGTTCTTTGCTTATTCCTGTTTTTATGAACCATGGAAAACAAACACAAAATACAGTTCGGTCTGGAAATAATTGGACACTGATACAAGTCTTGTTATTTCGGCTGTGTACCAAAATAAATTCAAGTTACAGTTAAATAATTAATATGGACTTAAAGTGCAGTCTATCCGCTTTAATTTGAGGGTATTCACATCCAAATTGGAGGAAGGGTTTAGGAATTACATCTCTTTAATATGTAGCCCCCTCTTTTTCAAGGGACCAAAAGTAATTGGACAATTGACTCAAAAGCTGTTTCATGGACAGGTGTGGGCTATTCCTTCGTTATTTCATCATCAATTAAGCAGGTAAAAGGTCTGGAGTTGATTCCAAGTGTGGCATTCACATTTGGAAGCTGTTGCTGTGAACCCACAACATGCGGTCAAAGGAGCTCTCAATGCAAGTGAAACAGGACATCTTTAGGCTGCAAAAAAAAAAGAAAATCCATCAGAGATAGCAGGAACATTAGGAGTGGCCAAATCAACAGTTTGGTACATTCTGAGAAAAAAAGAACGCACTGGTGAGATCTGCAACACAAAAAGGCCTGGACGTCCACGGAAGACAACAGTGGTGGATGATCGTAGAATCCTTTCCATGGTAAAGAAAAACCCCTTCACAACATCCAGCCAAGTGAAGAACACTCTCCAGGAGGTAGGCATATCATTATCCAAGTCCACCATAAAGAGAAGACGTCACGAGAGAAAATACAGAGGGTTCACCACAAGGTGCAAACCATTCATAAGCCTCAAGAATAGAAAGGCCAGATTAGACTTTGCCAAACAATATCTAAAAAGCCAGCCCAGTTCTGGAACAGCATTCTTTGGACAGATGAAACTAAGATCAACCTGTACCAGAATGATGGGAAGAAAAAAGTATGGAGAAGGCTTGGAACGGCTCATGATCCGAAGCATACCACATCATCTGTAAAACATGGTGGAGGCAGTGTGATGGCATGGGCATGCATGGATTACAGTGGCACTGGTTCACTAGTGTTTATTGATGTTGTGACAGAAGACAGAAGCAGCCTGATGAATTCTGAAGTGTATAGGGATATATTGTCTGCTCAGATTCAGCGAAGTTAATTGGACGGCGCTTCACTTTACAGATGGACAATGACCCAAAACATATTGCAACAGCAACCCAGGAGTTTTTTAAGGCAAAGAAGTGGAATATTCTGCAATGGCCAAGTCAATCACCTGATCTCAACCCGATCGAGCATGCATTTCACTTGCTGAAGACAAAACTTAAGGCAGAAAGACCCACGAACAAACAACAACTGAAGACAGCTGCAGTAAAGGCCTGGCAAAGCATCACAATGGAGGAAACCCAGCGTTTGGGATTGTCCATGCGCTCCAGAGTTCAAGCAGTCATTGCCTGCAAAGGATTCTCGACAAAGTATTAAAAAGGAACATTTTATTTATTATTGTGTTATTTTGTCCAATTACATTTGAGCCCCAGAAATAAGGGGACGGTGTATGAAAATGGTTGCAATTCCTAAACGTTTCATAAAATATTTTTGTTCCACCCCTTGAATTAAAGCTGAAAGTCTGCACTTCTATTGCATCTCGGTTGTTTAATTTCAAATCCATTGTGGTGGCGTACAGAGACAAAATTATGAAAATTGTGTCTGTTCAATTATTTCTGGACCTAACTGTATTTGTCAACAATACCTTTTGTACCATATTTATAACGTACTGCAATATACTGTATGTACACATTTAGCAAGCTTTATTTGTATTGTATTGTATGTCTTTATTTATATAGCGCCAAAAGTGTACTCAGCCCTTCACAAAGAATACAGTACAGGGAATTATAATTATACAATAAGTGCAGCAAAATCAGACAATAGGAAAGGAAATCCCTGCCCCGAAGAGCTTACAATCTAAGAGGTTTAATTGGAAACTTACAGAAACAGCAGGGGAGGGAGTAAGTGCTGTAGATGGCAGTGTTTGGTCACAATGGGTGGTAGGAGTGACTGAGTGTGGGACATTAGCCATGAGGGCAGGCTATTGGGATGCTTGATTTGTGGGGTAAAATTTAAGGAAGGTCAGTGTTAAATGAAAAGGTTAACACCATTTACAGGGGAAGAGGTGGCAGGGAGGCGTGAGTGAGATCAGGTGTGTATTTCTGGATTCAGGCTTAGGGAAGATCCCCAGCAGCAGGAAGGAGTAGATAGAGGGTGTGAATAGAGGATTTGTGTGGGTGTTTTTTTAGTGAGGAGTAAATAAGTTGTTGGGAGAGAGGTGTATAAATAATGGTGCAGTGGGGAGTGGAGATGTTGTAGAGAACAGAAATGCTCACAAAGGAGTGAGGAAACGGTAAACAGAAAAAGAAATAGGGAGGGCATAGTGAGATGCAGGAGGAGAGAGTTCCAAGGTACTGGAGGATAAAAGTGTACAAATAAATCACAGATGTTAAAAGTTAATGTCTCACAGTGGCAAAGTTGTAATGCAGAGTCCAGATCTTCCTCCAATCTTCACCTCCAAAATTAACTCTTGTAGACACTTTTGATGTACACTTATGATGTGATGCTTTTGATGTTACACAGCCTTATGGCTAAACAGCCATGCAACAGTGACTTAAGTACCCTATTCACATGCATTTGACTAACACTTAAGGGAGGGTTTTGTCTAATCAACTCAGATTTACAAAATAGTTAATTAGATTATCATTTCTGTCTCAATTGATAGGAATCAGCTCACAAATATACCCCAAAAGCCAATTAAATCTTAATTTCTCTGGTTGGTAGAATGCTGCTCAATGACACATACCCCAAAAGCCAATTAATCTTAATTTCTCTGGTTGGTAGAATGCAGCTCAATGACACATACCCCAAAAGCCAATTAAATCTTAATTTCTCTGGTTGGTAGAATGCAGCTCAATGACACATACCCCAAAAGCCAATTAAATCTTAATTTCTCTGGTTGGTAGAATGCAGCTCAATAACACATACCCCAAAAGCCAATTAAATCTTAATTTCTCTGGTTGGCAGAATGCAGCTCAATGACACATACCCCAAAAGCCAATTAAACCTTAATTTCTCTGGTTGGTAGAATGCCGCTCAATGACACATACCCCAAAAGCCAATTAATCTTAATTTCTATGGTTGGTAGAATGCAGCTCAATGACACATACCCCAAAAGCCAATTAAATCTTAATTTCTCTGGTTGGTAGAATGCAGCTCAATGACACATACCCCAAAAGCCAATTAAATCTTAATTTCTCTGGTTGGTAGAATGCAGCTCAATGACACATACCCCAAAAGCCAATTAAATCTTAATTTCTCTGGTTGGTAGAATGCAGCTCAATGACATATACCTGTTTGAAGAGATAAATCAGAATGTTAATCCAGATATTCAGAATGCATCCATGATTAAAGATAGAAAGATAGAAATAAAACATCCAGAGATATGAACTCCAAAATTAACTCTTGTAGACACTTACCTAACAATGAATATTGTGTCAAAAGGTAAAGTGTCACAGAGTCTACATAGGATTCAATAGCAGTGATAATGCAGAATATCGCAGAATATTCCACCCACCAGTCAGAGCAATCATTTTTGCTACATCTGAACTGAATATAAATGTGCAATACATTTCAGTGTTATGTAGTAAATTTAGATTACCATTTCCTTCTGCTTTGCTTCTTTTATTGATCACTCGTATTTGCTAAACATACCACTTCAACATGTACTCTGCAGACCCCTTAGTCAACCACATTTGGGAAGCCTTCTATTGGTAGTTGGTTTCCTGTTGGACTAATGGAATGGGAGTCATGAACAGCATGCTGTCCTGGGACCTGTCATTTTAAGCAGATTTGCCTCCAACTCCAGGGAAGTGTTGAGGTTTGAAATCAGGGTTAAAGTATCACTGACATAACTAGTTAGAACAATATCTTGGGAAATGTTGCTACAGATTTTGCCCTAGTATATTAGCGACTTGGCACTCCTTATTCTTGGCACATAATAAGTTTGTTTTTTTTGAACGCCACTACACAATATTGCATTATGGATTTCCCACCAAAGCAAAGGGTTATGATAATGGGTGCTACATCTGTGTATATCATTCAAGGTTTTGGAAATGTTAACTCCCAGTTGAGCAAAGTGCAGCCAATGGTAAATTTGCATGGCTGTGGAATGTGGTCAATCTTACACATGGGACCCACGTGATTATTTATGTCTTTGCTAATAAACTGAAGTTTTATTTTTGTGAGTAGGCTGTTGTGCAATTTGAAGTTTATGCTGTTCAATAAGTCTTCGTTTATGAGACAGGTGTTAAAAATGGCAAATTATATATTTTGATATTCAAGAGTAGAAAAGTAGTCAACATTCACAAAAATTAACCAAGGGTTAAAATTTTATATGCAATATATGTATTAATTGTATGTAAGTTCTGATGAGAAAAGCGGCCTCTTCACCAAGTTTATTTGACATTCTTAATTGTGAAGGCCATACACAGGGCACGGATATACAGAAATTTTCATTAGCTTGACCTTGTAGCCTGCAAGGAAGCTCCCCCTTCCTCCCCCCTTATGCATCCCAGTAAGTTACTGTATATATAAATAAACACATAAGGAAAGTCTGGAGGTACAAAGGGTATGGTTTTTATTAAAACAAAAGATGGAACCTGATAAGTGCCAACCCTGCCTGCGTTCTCCACCATCGGGTAAAGACCAATGGTACCCGCAAGACCCTCCAAGCTGGGTACCTTACTGGCCAGGCAGTTTAGCAACAATGGGCCCAAGGGAATCACACACAAATGAGCCCTGCCCACTCACCACCCTCAGCCACCACAGGGCTTTTCCGCACCATAGAGTGGCTGGCAAGGTTAAAGCGTACTTGCCACCCAACAGCCGCCATGACAAAGGCAACAACACACCTTAAAATGCCCACCTCAAACATAACCAGACATCTAAATCTTTCATTTATTTTCTTCCTCTGTATTTGATGTTTCTTTTTATATTAAAAAAAAACATTAACAGTATAACCGTATAACCATATAACAGTAACAGGATAGTCGCATAACAAAGTCATTGGCAGGAACTTTTCTGACAGGGCGTAGACTGTTTTTCCTCCCCTGCCCAGGATTTAAATAAACTACCTCCAGCCCTCCCCCACATCACCCCATTATGCAACAGGTGGGGGGTAGAGCAAGAGGCCAAACCACAGGAGCCAAGGGATAAGGGGGGGGGTAGGGGGAACCTAACTCGAATGGTCATGTGCTTCGTCGCCTAAGGCACTCAAGGCTGTGGCTGATTTTTGTAATAAAGGTCAATGTGACAACTACTGAATGGTACTGTTGTGTCAATGAATGGGAATTGGAGTCTACTGGGCTGCCTCAGATAAACTGTTTGCAGGCAGCTAGCGCTTGAAATAGCGAGGACAAGCATTAATTATTCCTGTTGTGATTTGTCTCTCTGTAATATCTATAACATCAAGAAGGTAAAGCTCAAGGAAGTGTACTGTATGATGCAGCCATCAGCAATGGTGATGAATATTACAGACTAAATTTATTGATCAAGTAATCTAGTTTAACGGAAAAAATATATATAAATAATGTGGTCAAAAGCTGTAATGTTGCTATTTTCCAAAAAATATTTGGATAATAGGCAACTTGTTCACCATATTTTAAATAAAAAAGTAACTGCAACATTTTCACAAATTTGTGAAAAATTTGCAAAACTAAATGTGTTTTGTTGGCACATCGCTATTCAGTACATTTATTACAACACACTTGTCTAAACAGAAACTTCAATTTCACAGCCTTCAGCGAGTCATTATTTGTCTTTGTTATCACAATGCATAATTAAATTGCCGCTTTCATTTTCCTGCACAGTAAAAAAAAAAAAAAAGATGCAATGTATTATTCGACTCGACATTCAAAACGCTCTGTGTTTTCACAAAGATCTGCCTTATGTCATAAGCTGGGTTGGAAGGATAAAGCAATAAGAGGTACAAAATGAGAAATGCTGCTAGGATAATGCAATCCTTCCTCCTCTTGGCTGTGATTCTGAATGTTAAAGATTTGATTTCATCCATCCCAGCTGTGGCCCAAAACCTGCACAAACAGGTCTTGTTATATTTCTCAATGTTGGCTGTAGAGAAATGAATATTAGATTGTAAGCCGTGTGGGGAATGAACGTTGATGTCCAAATGTTTGTTTTACACCTGCTTTACATCTGGTACTCCTTAGCCCCATAAATTGTGTATATTTTGAAACTGGGTCCATGATCACTTTCAATGGAACTCAATCGAATATATACTGTAAATGTAATATAAATATGATAATTAATATTGTTCGTCTACGATCTACACTTTCTTCGCATTTTGCTTATTTTTGTGTCCTCTGAAGTTTGGGAGGTAAAGTAACTAGAGGTTTACAGCTGAATAAATTGTTTTGTGAAAACATTGTCAGCTTTTCATAAGGGAAACAGGAACCATCAATATGTGCATTTTAACTTTTCAGGATTAGAAAACAAAAACAGAATTAAATATTGATGCATGGATGCTGCAAAGGAGAGTCTCTTTCTTAAAATACCATGTTTTTCTTGCAGGTTTGGAAAAGATCTGGAGCCTGGTTTTTCAAAGGTCTGCCTAAATACATCTTGCCATTGAAAATCTCAAGTAAAGCCAATGAACTGCACCTAAGATCTGCACAACCTGAGCCACTGGTACATGATATAAAGAGCAATACAACTAACCGAACATACACCTGGGCTAAAGGAAGAGGTCAGTGGCATGTTATTTTGATCCCCCAATGCTTGATTCATATACAACAGTGGTGGTTTCAGGTTTACACCAAAACGAATCAAATGCTTTAAAGTTGAAGCAATCCAAAATAGCCACAGAATGTAAGGAATTTATTTGTTTTTAGCATTAAGCTGTTTTTTTTTTCTTGTAATGCATATATAACTTTTCAGACTTTGAACACTACATACTAGAATAAAACGCAAAACATAATCAAGTTAATCTACAAGGTATAGTAAAAAGGAGAGGAGGGAAAGGTGCACTGAGGAAGGTCCCCCCGGGGACCGAAACTTCGGGCCTTTGTGCATTTTGGATGTAATAAAGTCATTGTTTCCCCTCAGTGCTGTGCCGGTAATATAGATTACCTATCATCTAATTTTGAATATATATATAAATATATACAGTATATAAAAACACTACATTTGAATGCAGAAAATAACCACTTGCCCACCTAGTATGCACATTTCCCTGTGCGTTGCAAAACCTCTGACCCTTATGTCTATCCCAAGCATTGATTTTATTCCCCTAGTGTATTCGCCTCTACCACCTTTGTTGTGAGGCTACTCTATGAGTTAACAATCTTTTCTGTGAAGCACTTCCTCACATGTTCACTGCCACCCACCAGCTTCAGATCATGACCTCTTGCTCTAGCACTTCTTTCTCTGAAATATACTTCCCACCAGAACCTTGTTAAAACACTTTATATATTTGAAAGTTTCGATCATATCTCCCGGTCAGACCAGTTCCTAGGTGCCTGGCAAAAAGCTGTTTTCTTGAGCATGCATTCAGGATGCATTACCATAGTTGTCCACCAGAATAGACCAAAAGACTACAATTCCCAGAGGCACTGCAGCCTAGGACTCACCCAATTCCTCCTCTGTTCCCTACTTAAAGTCCAGGAAGTTGCTCCTTCCTGACGTTTCACCCTTTGTTTTTTCACCAACCCACGTCCCTGTATCCATTACCTGATCATGCCCCAGTCCTGTCCCTGTGTCCATGTCCCTGTTTCCCAGTCCAGTGCCAGTTCATTTCCCTGTTTGCTTTCTTATTCCTCCGTGAGTTATGTCATCATCCCCCGTGTTCTCAGATCCCCCTTCCCTTCTCTCCTCCAAGCTGTATATATTGAGGTCCTTTAGTATTTCCTTATAAGTATTATGATGCAGACCATGCACCATTTTAGTAGCCATTCTTTGCACAATCTCCAATTTATTTATCTCATTCTGAAGATATGGCCCATAACAAGGCATCACTTTCTTTCTGCTGCTAATACAGTAAGTCTCCCTATACTAATACCCTGCTGGCTTTCCCCATTGCTTTATTACACTGCTTGTCTACTTTTAAGTCAGCTGAAATAATGATGCTCGTCTACTTTTAAGTCAGCTAAAATAATTATGTATATTATCTCCCTGTAGTGTCTGTATTCTAACTCTGTAAAGTGCTTGATATATAAATGTGTGTGTGTGTGATATATAAAAAACGGACATAGCCGGGTTAGTCCAGTTGTGATAATGCAGAATAAATGAGTTCTTCAGTATTAGGTGATACCATTTTTATTTGGACGAACAATTTATGTCATAGGACAAGCTTTCAAGAGATTTCCTCTCTTCTTCAGGTCAGCAATACACTATATGTGTGTATGTATGTATGTGTATATATATATATATATATATATATATATATATATATATATATATATATATATACAAAAAATACAGTATATTTATATATACCTGTAGAATTATATATTTTTTCCTAAATGATACTGTAATTATAAAGCACTTAGCATTGTGAAAAGCTTTTTTAATACATTGTTTGTATAAGCTGGAGATGTTTTAAAGAAGTTACTGTAAACCTGGACGGGAACAGTATTTCTCCACTAATTACACCTGTGTCACACAAAATGATGATGATTTTCACAATTTTGTCATTTACCGTATCTGAATTCATAAAAGTATTCTCCATCACTGTTCCTTCGTGAAACAGCCACCTCACTGCATTGGCAGATACAGAACATAACAGCATTAGTGTTCCAAGTTGTAGGCTTAAATGGAATCCTCTACTTTTGAATTAGTGTGAACAATGCATCACCTGCTTTTAGATGGGCAGGATTTGGACAAGGTTTAGAGCGAGGCCTCCCGCAAGATGAGTTTGTTTTGTGGAATTGCTACAGAACAAGGGAAAATTGAAAAAGGGCAATTCTGAGGTGTTTCACAAACATGAACACATTCAAAGAGAAAACTAAATGCATTCTTGAAGTAGCCATTACACCGAAACGAAACACGTGTGGCTTTGTTCAGCATTATTGCAGGTTAATACTATTAACAGTAAAGTATCTTCATTTATACTATATAAAAATATAAAAGGTTTTCTGTTATTTTACAGCCAGCAAAATTTAGCTTTTGCAATTTAAATCCTCAGGAGTGGGAGAGTAACTAGATCATGTCACAGCAATGACTCATTCTAAAATCTTTCCACAAGGCAGCCTTTAAGATCGTCAACTACTTATGAATCTCCTTTTCAAAGTGGAGAGAGATTGGAGTGGACCTAGACTATTCAAATAATACTGTAGGAAAATCCTAAAATGACTATTCTTGGTTACATTATTATACAAAATCCTGTCTTGTATTTGGAGGATATTTACAGTCCTCAGCAAAAACAAAACTGGAGAAAAACCAAATGTACGCTCCAGGAGGACAGACCCCATTAAATGGTATAATATATATTAAGTATGATAAGCGGAGCATAAGCCGGGTTTGGGAGGTAAGTAATACAGCCTTGGTAATAAGCAATCATGTGGAAGGACAGGAGGAGACACATAAGGGATATTATGGAAGTGTAAATGAGTGTAGAACCCTTAGTGGACTTGTAAGAGTCTCATAAGGATAAAACTCAAAGAATCATACCCTTTGTCTCCGGGCGTGCCCGGTGTGGAGTAAGCGCTACTCACTATAGTCCACCGTACTGTACCTCCAGCTGACTCAAGGAGTGAGAAAGCACCATAGGGGGCGTGGGTGGAGAGTTCTCTCTGTTTTTTGTTCATGTTTTTTATGTGGCCCAATAAATTGTTTTTAGTTTCATTTGGCTGGTGAGTGTCCCCTTTTTGTTTTGAGCGGCAGTCATTTCGATCTACTTTTTGTTCTACTCAGCAGAACAAAGCACATATGTGTAGTAGATAGATATAACTATACTATGATTAAGTTTTAATCAAAACTAATTTACAATACAACATCCAATATTGTTTTTTTGCTAAGGGTGTTAACCGTTTGAAGAACTTCTCTGGAAATGCTCCTTTTTAGGAGTGGCTCAGTGAGTAAAAGCAGTGATTATGAAACCTCTGACAGACTTTGAAGCAGGGAAGAGGGGTGTCTGGTTCAAATCCCAGTGTCCGCTCTTTCTGACCATGGGCAAGTCACTGTACTCTCCTGTGCTTCAAGCACTTAAAGGTCAATATTTTTTCTTTTGAAATTGTTTTTTTTTCTTAAACTGGGATTGCCACTCCTGACATATTATTATCCCCTAACTCAGGGGTGCATGAGATTTTTTTGGGGGTGCAGAAGTTGCAGAGTCCCTGAGCTGTTCCCCAAGGCATTTAAATTAAATGCCTGGGGACTGCACAAGGCCTCTGCAACTCACTTAACGTGATTCAGCCAGCTTTGGGCAGCGCAACATCAAAAGACGCAGCTTAGTCATGTGGTGTAACGTCAAATGACCTGCGGCATCATTTGACGCCCATCGCCATGGCAACACAGCGTCAAATGATGACGCGAGGTCACGTGACATCACGTGACTCAGCTGTGTAATTTGACACCGCACGAAAAGTTTAGGGGGGGCGCGAGCACTGGGGGAGAGCAGACAGGGGGCGGAGCACCAGAAGTTTGTGCACCCCTGCCCTAACTCCCAAAATGATCAGAAAAGTCCAGTTCACACAATATGGCATTAAAAACAAAAAACTGCTTCAGTCTGATTTATTGCTTTTGGTTAGCGGAGATTTAATTCTTTCTCCCTCTGACGACTATGCTGCAGCTGTTGCTTTATGGCAGAAATTAAATTAAAGTTAGCTCTGGTCGTGCATGGTTGTAGCTCTTTCTTTTCATGTGGATCACCTGCCAGCAGGGAGCTAGAATGATTACTGATAAACAAAATTCATTGGTCATCCATCTGGTACAAAACTGGACATAGTTTTGGGGCACGAACAAAAACAGTGATTAGCTCAATTTTTCACAGATAAATAACCTTGTGGGGGAAAAAAAAACAAAACATTTTGTTCTGCATGATACTTGACAGCTTTGTAGTAATTGTACAACCTAATCTTTTTTTCACAGATTAAGAAAATTAAAATATACAGTATGAACCTGTATCTTGAAATAGTCAATGTCACAGGTCAGATCTTTATTTTAGTGGCCTTCAACAATATATCCTCTGAGTATATTTTGCTTGAAATAAATGAAGTCGCATTTGCTGGTATCTGTAAGACCTCATGCAAATCTGGCCTGCTCCACTGCCAAATATATTTCTGTACTGGGTTAAGGCAAGTGCTCTATTTCAATTAACTGAAGCAAAAATCAGGGTATTTGTAATGTTGGCACAAAATATACTCTATTTATGCACTGGAGGGCTAGGAAAGGGCATGTAATGCTGAAATATCCCAAAGGAGAGCTGCAAGAGATGATTCCGATTTAACACTGTTATGTTTATTGCCTAAGGCAATACAAGGAATATAAGAAAGGTCATAGAACATATGTCATATGAAAGAGACTAGTTCTGCTAGTAAAATAAGGATGGACATGATGATTATTGTTTAAAATCACTATATTCACACTATTGGGTGTATTATTTTCTGAAGGAAAGCAAGGTCGCAATTCTGGGATATTCGCACACAATGTACACAATACATTTTGTAGATGCTTCAACTAATTTAAATCACATATTTTAGAGTGTTTACTGTTGATTTGGGTTTTTCTCCATTGATGGACAGTGATAACACATTCAAGTGAATGGGCCACTGTCACGCTTGTGCTCCTACACACAAGCGCAGGGAAAGGGAAAGACCCGTTATTGAGGTGGGGAGGCCACAGGGGATACGAAGGGAGTGAGCTGCCGCACAGCTGGGGATCGGCGCACGTAGTCATGTGACCGTGCCGCGCACAGGATAATGCGCGACGCGTCCGGAGCTGCGGTGCCTGGCTCAGAGGTACGACTGATCCAACTGAATGTGCGCGCATGCTCTGACAGCAGAGCAGGAGTGCGCACGTTCTCAGGCACCAACGTGGGGAAAAGCCAACGCTTCAGCACGGGAGTCTGGAACGGGAACCAGGAACTAGGAACATGGAACAGGAACATGGAACTAGGAACATGGAACTAGGAACATGGAACAGGAACATGTAAGGAGCCGGGGAGGTAGAGTCCAGAGCACAAGGTAACATCCACAAGGGAATAGCTTCTTGGAGGACGACCAGCCTCCTTAAAGGCATAGTGCCAGAAACAGCAAGGGGCAGCGAAACTAAATTTAACATAAGGGTTCTTAGTCTAATCCATTGGCCAAGGAATTATAAGCCTGCTACCACGTCAAGGTGAACCCTACTAAGCAGGTACCTACACTACCCGACGGTAAACTAACCTCAGTAGTATATGAGTGACTGTCCCAGTCTTCCGGAATCCATAAGGAGATAAGTAAAGGTCCCAAGGAGGTCCAGGCAGGAACAGCATGCGATGATAGTACTAGCAGGCACCAGGGCAGGCAGAAAATAACTAATAGCAAAGAGAAAGTCAAAGAGAGGCTTACTTCCTGTCAGGAGGAAGAGGGCAGGATTTGCCAGGAAGCACGATGGCGTTGCTTTCGTCAGAATCCTTAAAGACACAGGATCTTGACTTGCAGCTAGAGGGCGGCGATCAGAAGTAAACAGGTAAGGAAGGAACACGCCACAGGGGGCGTGTTCCGCGCATCGTTACAACCACTAAGGGCAACATTTACTAAGAGGTGTTATTTAATAAGACTAGGGTCCCGACTTTTTGGGATGTTGTCCTGTTTTTTTTTAGCCCATTGGCCAGGCATGCACGATCGGCATTTGCTGACAGTGCATGCGCGATCGGCATTTGCTGACAGCGCATGCGCAATCGGCACTTGCCAGGTGCTTGTATGCCAGTTCCAATCGCGCATGAGCGACCAGCAAACGTTGATCTATTTTAAAAGCTAAATCAGGATTGCCATGTGTGGGGGATATGGCTAGAGGGAATAAGAGTGCAGATTCTCATTCTATCCCTCATAACCAAAAGACTTAGAAACTATAACAGTGTAAAATATATTTTATTAAACAGGTATATTTAAAGTGTATAAATGCTTGGGCATGGTATATGAGCTGGGGACTTCCAGGTCCACGGTTCCGAGAGACCATGTGGTTACCAAGCTTGGTGCCATCAAGTCTGCTCGGGTCCCGGACATGAAAGCCTCAGAGGTTGCCAGGTGTGAGCCATTTGTGCAGTGGAGTTAGCTTCAAATACCCACATCCTGGGATGAATGGAAGTCAGCCCAGACTTTGAGGAGCCTAACTCCGGGGATGGCTTCTGCCTGACAAGTGGTAGAGGTGCCAGATTGGTGCATGCCCTTGTCAGAATTTGAATCCACACTTGCCCGGCTTAGATACACTGGCAGCGCTCTGATAGGCTTGTTGGATTTTTCCCACGCTCGGATTGGCTGTAGTATTTCGGAAGCAGAGTTCCTGAATCCCTGAGTGGATTAAAGGCTGATATTTGCTATACTAAGTGTAAGTGCATATCTTACCAATTAATCATCTGAATTGCTTAGATATACTGCCCTATGATTTTCCTCTTTTTCTTTTTTTCTCTTTCCCTGCTTATTTGCGCCTAGGTCATTCTTTCCTATACAATTCCCAGGCGGTAATTGTGGAGCCGTGGACCTAAGTGGCAGCAATCAGTAGGGTCAGTTGATTTTAAGGGTTAATGCCTCTCGTTTTTGACTGATTTGGCTAAGTGTGGTTTTTATTTTTACTGCATTACTATATATATACAGCTCAACTCCCTTATAACGCTGTGCTTGGGGTCCAAAGAATTACATTGCGTTATAAGCGGATCGCGTTCGAAATAATGTACAATGGTATGCATTGTACAATAAAGTATTTAAGATACCAATAATCGTGTTGTAACGTATTCATAAGTACAAAAATTGGGAGCCACGCTTGCATCGCGTTATAAGCGGATCCGCGTTGTAACGGATCGCACTATAACGGGGTTTAGCTGTACAGTATATATATCAGTTAACCCATTTCTACATTAGTGCCAATATAATTCAGACCTTTTTTATCTTGGAGAACTGAATAAAGAGAAGGAGCTGTGATGCTGAATAGTATTGGACAGCAGTTTACAGGTTGTGGTTGAATTTGAAGCATATATTATTGTGTAAATGTGATGGTGCGTATTCCAAGGTTATTCTATAGAGAATCTACTGACAAACTGCACAATAATATAGCAAAGCTCCTGGGCATAACACTTAACTCTAATATTTTCATATCGTCTAGAAATATCTGACCTTTTAAAAGCAAACATTGCAGTATCATGCATGCTCACCCTCAATTCATTATTTTTTCTTTGTCCAAATATCCTCATACAATAAAGCCTTTGAGTGTCTTGCCATCATATATGTTAATTTTTTTATCATACTGTGCAAAGGAGACTTTGTGTCAAGCTCCAGAATCTGCTTTTGTGATGAAATAGAATTTTATAGAACATTCATGTCTGTGTCAGTTAAATTCTTTGCTTAGGGGCAATAAGCTATTTGTGGTGCTGTTATAGAATATAGAGAACAAAGATGTTTTTGTGAATCTTTTTTTCTTGTGAATTATATAAAAGTATATATAGCAGTGGTTCTTAAATCTCTCCTTGGGGGATCAACATTCACACCAGTTTTAGGAAAAAACACTCCATTTGTTCATATGTAAATACACCAAATTTTCATATAAACAGTCTATTGATTGGATGCCCCAAAAAACTCACCTGGTTCAGGATCGTAGGAGATTCTTGAGAAAACCTGGGAAACATCATTTTCTGTTCCTCTTTTCCCTTTTTTTTCCTGTGTCAAAATCATCTGTGTATAAGCAGTTATAAACCTATATGGCTAACAAATCCGTCAAATATGAGAAAGTTGATCAGCATTTACATATAAAACAAATATTAACCTAAAGAATAAGGAATATCTGGTGCTAAAAAAACTAATCTTTATGCAAAAAGATTAGATGGTAATATAAATATTAAAAAAAACACAAGCAAACACATGAATTGCAGGCTTTTATCAAATAAGTAGAAATAAACAGCTGACGTAGTCTTTCCATCATAGGGATGGGCTGTGACTATGCACCATAAACTGCATTTGAAATCCCGTAAAAAAAACAAACATTGTGTATGGGCATCCGTGCATTGTTCTTTTGATCATCTCCGGGAAGGGTGTTTTCCAGTTTTAATGCTGCGATAATGCAGTCTTTTTCTTCTTTGATAACTGAATAAAGGCATTAAAATGTTCAGGTTGTTGTAGCCTTAGATATATGGCAAGTACAGCATTTTGGTTTGGGACATTTGGTTTGACACACAAACCCACATGACCATATTATAGTTATGTTGACGCAAAGACCCGCATTTGACAGGCTCTTATGGAGTACTGTATATGACTGCTTTGCTTTGGTCTTTCCTCCAACTGATCTCTGGTTCTGATGATATTTGCCTCCGTTCTCCTGGAATGAGGATAATTGTGATGTTATTGCAGGGGGATTTTCACTAACCAGCTGTTGCTATATAGAGTTCAACAAGCCCATTCATGTGAATTACTGACTGTTTTAGGAATGACCGTGTTACATATCTTTATACATACATAATATGTACATTTCCAAGCTACAGCTTAAACTGTTTTTGCAATGTGCTTCACATTCACAGTGTAGGAAAGTTTATAAGCTCTTACGTGAGCATGAACTCTTACAAATATAAGATAGAACTTTATGTTCTTACTGTGGCCAGGTATCCCCTCTTGGGTTCCCCCGTGGCCCTTTTGCTTCCCCGCTCACCTCTGCTGCACCAGGGGGAACTGCGGGTGTGCGGGCGCTGTTGGAATTGGTGGAGGATCCGCCGGACAGGTGTGGAGAAGGCTGTGAGGATTGCGGGGCCATGCGGCGATTGAGGTGGTGACTGAGACGCCAGCGGCTCCCTTTGCAGGGTCCCGCCATTTTGGAAATAATCGCACATGCGCAGTGGTTCCTCCATAGTGCAGCGTCCATTAGAGGAGATAGGCGCGCATGCGCAAATGGCACAGAGCGTCGGCCAGGATAGAGAAAGCTCTGCATGGGGAACTACAACCCGCAAAAACAGCTCCAGGGGCTGCAGTCACATGCCACGAAACAGCCAATAGGGCTGCAGCCTTCCCTGTAGGGGGATATAGATAAATTTCTCACGTTGAGCCAGTAGTCGGAGAAGGGATATAGACAGAGAGGTAGGGTCTCAGGAGCCTGTGCCTCTGACTAGGCCTAGTTTGCCCCCCTTAGGCCCCAGCGCACGTGTAGCTTGTGGTTGCTTCAGAAAGGCCCCTTAGATAGGGACGCTTCCCCATTTTACTGTCTAGTATCAGGGATACAGTGAAGACGCTGCCTGGTGATTACGACCTGTGGTCTGGGACCAGACCACCTCCATTGCAAGAGGCTCTGGTGATATTATCCATGCCGGAATTCACCCAACACGGAGGTGGACGCCTTCACGGACGAAGATGTCACTGGATCGAACAGATCCCTGCTGCTAAGTCAGCCGCTCCGGGGACTGGAGTACCCGGCAGGTACCTCAACAAGTGCACCAACACTACAAGTTATAGTGCGATATCCAACACTTTGGGTGGGCCTTGACATTGGGTAAAAGGGACATCAGAGTATTGTTGCCTGTCATGGGAGACCAGCACTTTTAACACATTTATACCCGGATCCTTTGATTGAGCAAAGCGAAGAGATAAAATAAATTGTAATTTATTTCCACAAATGACATACACACTATGTTACACAATTACAGTGAAAATACACTTACTGGGTTGGGGCCAACGAAATAACTTGTTCCCAAAGCTAAATCTTTAAAAAAAAAAAAAAAAAAGGCTCTAGGAGCAATTTCCCAGGAGCGGGAGTTGCTCACAAACAGAGCTGGAAACCATCCTCAGTCAGCTGTGCAAGTTGCCACCACTGTGTACTCTGACGGAACTACTTCGTTCGTTCTGCCATTGTGGTATTTGTACTTGGGACCTTGTTTCTTACAAACTCCTGAAGCTTGTTACGAAAACTTGTAGAATTTTAGAACTGTAGATGGAACTGAAGAACCGATGGGCTGCATGGATTCTTATAGGGTTGAAACTCCTATACCTAATCTGTGCACCCAATCCCTCCATGGGAATAATTTCCCCCACCTATCTTGAAGTTGCCAATACCTTACAAGCCTGGCAGAGGTGGCTTCTCAGTCTGCGAACCTTGCACCTTTGCCGCTTAGCATATGAGACCCAACCTCCTTACCTGGCGACACTCAGTCTGGGCTAGGCAGCCATTTGCTAATCTTCCCAGACTTTACACTAAGATGGGGGTACTTGGGCTACCCCTCCTCACTTCACACCTTAGTAGGTCGGAGCCTTTCAACTCCAGACATTTTCAGACATCATGGCAGCATGCCAGCGGGGTGTCTTAAAAGTCCGGGGCTGGAGATAAGTTAATTCGCAGGAATATCCTACCATACATTTCTAAACGACAGTGATCATAAACTAAGTGTTTTCTCTGTCTCTCGTGTTTTGAATGAGAGCCCCAATGTGCCTAAAGTCCAAAAAACTTGGAGAGGGAGTGGCTCAGTGAGTAAAGACTGGCACTGAGAGTTTGAAGCAGGGGAGCCTGGGTCAATTTCCGGTGTTGGCTCCTTGTGACCTTGGGCAAGTCACTTTATCTCCCTGTGCCTCAGGCACCAAAACATAGATTGTAAGCTCCATGGGGCAGGGATTTGTGCCTGAAAAATGTCTCTGTAAAGCGCTTCGTAAAACTAGTAGCGCTATACAAGAACACGATATTATTATTATTAAAAGACGAAACGCGTAGGGCATATGATTCGGAGTACATTTATTGTACATTTTATTGCATGTTGAACTGATATTAGTGCGATCAAATGGAGCTGCATATCCCTCTGTCATCAGGGCGGACCATCTCCGTGATGCTCACTACAGCCGGAAGGATACTGCTACCCCGGAAGCTCTCTATGGTGATGAGAGGAGCATGTGAACGGCAGGAGTAGGAGTGTTTCCTGCGATCGATACACAGAGATTTTACCACGACCATCTGGCTCCCCTGCTCAGAGATGATTCACTGCTCTTCACCGGAGACAGAGCTGGTTACCTGCTGCAGTTGTTGGCGAATGAGTTATATCACATACATGCGATTATTACTTGGCCGTTTGTGAGTGCAAAGTTCATATTTTAATTCTAGTCCCATAAATATTTTAACCATACTACACTATGAGTGCGGCTGTTTTCTGTTTGTTTCTGTAGATATCTACACCAAGATATAGCACCAAAGCGGACACACAATCACCCCCGGCTCCCAGTGGGGGAAGGCTCAGGCCTTCTGTGAGCCTACAGGTAGCGGCAGTACCGGTAGACTCTTTGTTAAAGGGAAAGAGGGCTACATTACCAAGCTATAATAATACAGCACTCTTTTCTGCATTTCCATTTGAAAGCTGTATTTAATTTACTATGCTAAAGGATATGACTTTACATTTTCAAACATCATATCCCTATTGTTCTTAACTTGGCAACAATCTGTGAGATAAAACATACTTTCTACCAGATACTGTAAGTCATTTTAGAACAGCATCTAAGTGAGCCATATAGTAAAGTATTTTAAAACTTCCGGCGAAAGCTGTTTGTATGGACTTTGGACAAACAGTCCATCGAATCGGAGAAATACATAAAATGTACAAGCGGTATAATGGGAAGTGTTAGCGTGCATCCTATTGAGTCTATATTTACTTTTACTTTATTTAGCATTGAAATTCTTAGGGAACAGTTAAAAATAATAGCAACCCATTTTTTATGCAGCTCTGCTTTTAAAATGTTCTCTTGGTTATCAATGTGTAATTTCTTGAGGGCACTGATCCACTTCCTTGACTACTTTTCAAAGTTTTTTCAAGACTGGGTGAGTGCTCCAAACTATTTCTATGTATGTATGTATGTATGTATGTATGTATGTATGTATGTATGTATGTATGTATATATATATATATATATATATATATATATATATATATATATATATATATATATATATATATATATATTAAGAAAAAGAAAACAGCGCTAACACATAAATCTGATGATGAATGAATAAAAATATACCACAAAATGAACAAAGTCCAGTCCAAAGTGTTCAAACACAAAATGTCATCAAAATCTTTTGGTAGCAGTGTGTTGAATCGAAAGCCAGTTGAATAATTGGTGAGGGGGGCTGCTGGACCCAAGGGAGAATCACTCCCGGTAACTATGAAGAAAAGAAAAAGGAAAAAAGCGCACCCCCTAGTGCAATAACTTCCAGGACATAGAATAAAATTATTTAATAAAATAGATGTGTGATAAAAGTGCACACTTACAACATGGATATAGAATAAATTCACATAAAGGTTTCTTTGGTAAACTGTGTGATAAGCCGGGTGACACAGGGTAGGGGCATCAGCCAATACTCACACCTCTGCAGACCCGTGAAGCACCGCCAAAGGCCTGTAGGTAACAGTAACAAACTGTGCCAGCAGGAACCAATGTCAAGATCTTTCAAAGTAGTGTTACAGTCCAACAGATCTAATCACCACGGCACACCACCTCAGTAGACATCTATATCCATCTTGTAAGTGTGCACTTTTATCACACATCTATTTTATTAAATAATTTTATTCTATGTCCTGGAAGTTATTGCACTATTGGGTGCGCTTTTTTCCTTTTTCTTTTCTTTTTATATATATATATATATATATATATATATATATATATATATATATATATATATATATATATATAGCAACTGTAAATATTCCTGTATATTCATTTGCATGTCTTAGACAGGTCTGCAACCCTGTCTTTCACCATTATCACCCAGCAAACAGCACTTCCACTGCAGCAAGGGATTCTGGGAAATGACATGCAAATGAGCACACAGTGCCACTTTTTATCTCATGCTCACATTACATGAGCAACCCTTAATCAATGCATGCTGCTTTAAACACAGCTTTTAAGCAAGGACTTGGGAGATGCAAAGTCAGTTAACCCACTCACAGACATGTTTCAACCTTGATGGGTCTCATCAGTGTGAGGTTGGCTTACTGACATTTGCTTAAATGAGATAAGAGTAGGTAATCACCACGACTATTAAGGTTATGGTTGGTAAAAAACGTGACTAAAACCCTCCACAGTAAAGCATAAAGCAACTGTAAATATTCCTGTATATTCATTTGCATGTCTTAGACAGGTCTGCAACCCTGTCTTTCACCATTATCACCCAGCAAACAGCACTTCCACTGCAGCAAGGGATTCTGGGAATACAGTGTTCGACAATCCAATACATTTACACGCCCGGGGCGAGTGGATTTAACCTCTGGGCGAGCAACTATTGGCCCAAGCAGCACACGTGTTGGTTTTTTAAAATTTTCCCTGCTCGCGCTGAAAATTTCCCTGCTCGCGCTGGCTGAAAAAATAAATAAAAAAAACTCCCCCTACCTGACTGTTGTTTGGCGCACGCTCCCAGGCTTTGTGGGCGCGCGGCCAGGCTCTATATGAGCCCGCCCCCAATGAGCGGCCATTCTTTTTCCAGATCGTTGGACACGGTAAGTATTCTCTGCCTCCGTCCTGCTGCCTCCCCATGCCCCCTGCACTCACCCCCGTGGCCCCTATGCCTCCGTCCTGCTGCCTCCCGAACTCACACCCGTGGCCCCCTCTGCCTCCATCCTGCTGCCTCCCGAACTCACACCCGCGGCTCCCTATGCCTCCAGCCTGCTGCCTCCTGCCGTTCTGGTGCTCCCCTGTCCCTCAGGTCCCCGCTTCCCCTGTGTCCCCCCCTTCTCTCCCCGGCTTCCCGCGCCGCTTCCCCTGATACCCGCGCAGGGCGGGAGATGGTAGCGGGGGTGTTCCCCCCTTACCTCCTTGGTCTCCGCTTCCCCACGGTCCCATAGCTGCCCGCGCAGGGCGGGAGATGGTAGCGGGGGGCGAGCGGGGCAGTGGTGGTGGTGCTCTGTTGTGCGGCCTATCCTCTTCTTCCCCCTGTTGTGTGTGTACATGGGAGTGTGTGTGTGTGTGTGT